>NC_088921.1:46135000-46287500 GCF_038396675.1 Hydra vulgaris
ACATAGCCCCAAAGCATTTCAATGCAGTTGAACTTTCATCTGTCTTATACTTCCATGATAAAACTTATCTTCAATTATAAATAAACTAAAAACCTTTATTAAAAATAATTTTGCATTTCTTGCAAGAATGAAAAAAACTATGTAACTATGTAAATTCAGTATATATATATATATATATATATATATATATATATATATATATATATATATATATATATATATATATATATATATATATATATATATAAACATCTCCATTTCCAAAAAGGCTGCAAGCAATTACTATTAGAGTTAGAAGTTACGACTTAAAAAATTGCAGGTTATATGAATCAGGAAAAACAGAAAGTAAATTCAAAAAAATTTTCAAGGAAAAAAACTAAACGAATAAGAAAAAAAAAAATTTGAAGCACTTAGGAACAGTCACAGTTAAAGGATGAGACTTAATTGAATGACAACTAACACAAGAATGACTTTTAGTAGATGGCACAAGAGACACTAGCTCTTTAAAGCAGTGCCCATTATAGTATTTATACACTTTTTCAAGATGTAATCAAGAACATGAAAGTTGTAATTAAGAAATTGCAATATGTAATTGACAAGCACAAAATGTAATTAAGAAATCGTAATATGTAAATGAGAATGCATAATTTGAAATTGCGAATTCACAATGTAAGCTTATAGGTCATTATAAAAAGTTTTCTGGAACATGAATTTGAATAAATTAATAAAATCAAATTAAGCATTTGTATGCACCAGGTATAATAATTGAATTAAAAGATTGTTGTGTGAACTATGACCAGAAGGTCTGCTATTAAATCTGTGTCAGCATTTATTTCACCAAATTAGCTTACGTCTACTTCTGGAATAACCAGAACTAACTTGTTTAATTTGTTGGGATGAAATACATACAACAGATCAAGTTGAAAGAAAACATTACACTTTATCTTGACTGAATGACAAAAAAAGAGTTGCTGAATGTATTGAGCAAAATGATGATTAAGTGACAACAGTAATGAAAACAAACAAAAAAGAGCAAACATACATTTGATTGCAGCTATATCAACAACAAATGATTAAATATGGAAGAAGCCTAAGTTGGTGTTAAATTAAATATTACAATGATTTTTAATGACAATGTTTAAACTCAATTTAAATCATATTTTTTTGTAAATAAATTATTTGGTTTTATTTAGTCTTCATCTGATTTCTCAAATGAATTTTTAACAAACAAATAAATAAACAAAAAAAAAAAAAAAAAAGGAATAACTAACACTCGATAGATATTTCCAGTTACCGCCAAAACTGCAAATGCCTTTTTCATCACTTTTTTATTTTATTGATAGTATATCATTATTTATTGAAAACCAACTCATATGGCCACCTGGGCCAAATTAGGAAACAACCTTTCAACCATTTTAACAAGGTAAATTAAGGCAACAAAATTAAAAATACAAAGAACTTTTTTCTGAGAATCTATATTACAAACTTTTCTTAATTACAACTATTATGTTTTCAACTACATCTTTTTTTATTTCTTATTTACAACTTTCATGTTCTAAATCTTATGTTTCTCAATTACAACTTTCATCTTCTCAATTACATCTAACATTTCTTAATTATAACTTTTAAGTTCTCAATTACATCTTGAAAAGGTGTAGAAAAGAAAAAGAGAAGCAACATTACAACAATGTGATAATGCTTGATGGTTGGCTGCATGAGCAGTTCTAACTATCCTTACAATGCATCTTGTCTAAAAGAGAAAGTCATCATTCAAAGATCCACTCCAGATATGGTAACAGTATTCCATACAAGAATGGATTACAGATCTATAGAGATAAAGAATAGAATCCGGAGCAAGAAAGTGGCAAGCACGATAAAGAGATGCAACCTTAGCAGATGCTAATTTTGCAATGAATTTGATATATGGTATCAAGGAAAGATTGGAAGTAAAAGTTAATCCTAGAAGATGAAAGGTAGATGACTCATCGAGTACATAACTGTTCATAAATATAGGAAGATTGTTGTGATAACGATTAGCTAGAAAAAAAATTGAGTTTTATCTGAGTTAAGGTTTACCAGCCACTTAGAGCCCCATTCTGTAGCAGAAGTAAGATCCTTTTCAAGCTCAAATCCCCCCTCTAAGCACTTGACTTTTTATCAAGAAAAAAATAAATTGTAGTATTATCAGCAAATAATTCCACCTTAGATGTGAGATTTTCTGGGAGTTCGTTAATGTAAATTAAAAAAAAGTATAGAGCCATGGATAGAACTTCAAGGAACCCCTGAAGTTACAGGAAATGAAGAAGAGTGCTGTCCATCAAGGTTAACTTTGATACTACAATTGATAAGGAAGGATTCAATAATTTTAAAGATATTACCTGATACACCGTAAGAAGAGAGCTTATGGAGAAGACCAGCATACCAAACTTCATCAAAGGATTTAGAAATGTCGAGCCGGATAGCCTTAACCTCTCCACATCTATCTAATGCATGATAAAACCTATTAGTTATTACCGTTAACAAATCAGCAGTAGAACAAGAAGATCGAAATCTATATTGATGATCAGAGTAGTTAGTGAGTAAGTTATTAGATTCAAGATGTTAATTTTTGAAAATAGAGATAACAGATGCCACTCAGGGTTTGGAAAACGTCTGTAATGGTTTTCGATAGTCTGAAGCAAAGATTGTTTCTGTTTTACATATTTTGTAAAAGCAGATTTAAAGATTGTAGCAAGGGCAATGGATCACTCACCACAATCTCTAACAATAACTGAATCAATGAAAATTTTCAGTGTTATTGCAGTTTTTGTGTATTGATAACTTGGCACTTTAGGCCAGTTTTACCTATCTATCTGTAGTGCATCAAAGAAAATTTGAAGAGGTCCAATGATATAATCAAGAGTCTAATAAATCCTGTCCTGATGTATTTATTTGATTGATTTACTATTTAATTTAAAAAAAAATCTTGTAAGTGTACCATTATAAAATATTTCATTTCCAGATGTAAGATCTTTTCCTTCCCCAAATGTCACAAATGCTGACCAGTGCCATAGTTAATATAACTTGAAAAATAGTATTACACTTAGTTAAGCTCTGGATTAGGCTGAGATTAATGAATTAAAAATTATTGGAACTTAAGCAGGTAGCCTAATCTTTTACATAGATTAACAAGAAAAATAAACCAAACTCTAAACAGCTGATACTTTCATGTTTGTTAAGTCATAACTAATACTGAAAGAGAAACATTTTAAGCAAATGAATGAGCTTTGACATTTATCAACCCTGATGGAAAGCAATGGGAACTTAAAAGCGAATAAAGGAGGTTTTATTTAAGGAAAATCAAAGTTTCAATAGTTCTCAATAGTCATCAGTAAATGTCATGCTTTCCATTCAAAATGTTTTGTACAAAATTCAATCTTTTTTTTTTCAGCATTTTAAAAGTTGAGAGTTGAGAATGATTCTTTATCCTCCTTTAAAGGTTACTGGAAAACAGTGATACTTACTAATACTGGAAAACTTAGATACATTCTTTACCATATGCCTGTACAGTTGCATTTAGAATGTATGTGGACTAGGGTTATGACATTTTTTGAATCTGTTGTGGCCATACTTCTATAACTTGAGAAATGTTGAGTAATTGATAAAAAACTGGTTTAATGGTAGTCTAGTTGTAAAAATACCCCCCCCCCCCCTTGATAATAACGTGATTTTTCATAGATTACACGAGGACACATAAAGCTTATTGACAACCCATTTATGAACAGCCACAAAAATAAATAAAACTAATTGTAAATTATATTTAGTATTTATAAACTAAATATCATTTAAGTGGATCAATAAAAGTAATTATTTTCAGCAAGTTAGTTTTAACGCTTTACAGGTCATTCTTTCCAATAAATTTCACATTTGCAAACTCCTATTTTTTTGAATTTTGAAGGAGATCTTCCATCAATTTAACGCCTCATTCAGCAATGATGTTTGTTCTTGGAATATGAACTACACTATCTTCTTTGCTCCAGTATTTCATAAAGCACTTTAAAGCAGTTGTACACTTAATTTAATCAGTCAATGCATCAAGCAGTCATATGATTTATCATCAAATAAATGTTTGCTGAACCAAAGTTTTTTCCATTGATTTGCAATAAAAGTTGCTGCACTTTCAAGTTCACACCTCCATGTTGGTATAAGAAAATAGGTAAGAAGAACATGTGATGCTCTAGAGTTCCATCTAGCACTGTGCAATGGAGGAAGCTTGTGCCACTTAATTTTTGGTAATTTTTTATGATTCTTGAAGTAACTAAAAGCTTCACATAACTCATAAAGGAATTTGAAGTCATCTTGCCAAGTTTATGTAATGGTTAGGCTCAGCTTCATATGTATAATTTTTTTGAAGATTTTCATAATTTTCGGTTAAGTCCTTCACAAATTTATAATCAAAACCAGGACTTGTTGATTTACAATTTACAAAATAATCCAAAACGTGTTTTAAAAGAAGATCCAGTATATGATGCTGACATCCTAAATATTGTGGTTTAGTAAAGCCTCTGGTTTCCATTTCATTTTGTATTTTTACAACTATACCATTTAATCTTCCTGTGTTTACTGCTGTTGTGTCACATATAATCATTGAAATACATTTCCATGCATCAAAATCATTTAGCAATTTTTTAAAAGCTTCAAAAATATCATTGGATTTTCCACTATCACATTTAACAATTCCTAAGTTAATTTTCCTTTTCTCATTTTGAAGTATCATAACTTGGTATTCAGTCTTGTTTATTTTATTTCCATCAAAATGTAGGCAGAATTGTTCTTCTTGTATCATTTTAGCAACAATTTTCTTCATGCTTTCCCCTTGCCTAATAGTTGATCTCCATATTCCTGTCTGACTTGGACTCTATTTCAATACCTTTTTCAAATAACTTTTTACAGATTCTAGCTGATTTATTTGTACTTAAAGTTTCAGTTATCACAAGATTAGATCCTAACTTTGTTCTATTATATACTCTTTCTTGATTTTTTCAATTCCACTGGTTCATAATTGTCTTGTGAATCTAAATCTAAACCACTTTCTTCTGATGCAGTTGAACTGCTAACTGGACAATTATTTGCTTTGCTTATAGAAGTTGTATCTTTTGCATTACAAACTCTGACTTTTGAAGGATGTAATGACACTTGTGTGTTAGTACTGTGACCAACTTCTCCAAAAACAGAGCATTCTTCCTTTTTGCCAGGCTTTTGAAGATACTTGTCATGTTTTTCTATAACCTTTTCAATTTTTCTTCCAACTGATTTTTTAGAAATACTTGGAAAGTTGAGTTTGTTCCATAATTTACTTATTTCGACAGCAATTAACTCTTACTTTTCTGCTTTTTTCAACTGATGCCAGGTAGTTGTAACGTCCAATAATAAAAGTTTTTTTTAGCATTCTATTAAATGAATCAAATGGTTTTTGAATAAAGGGTAGACCAATTCTTGATGTTATACATTTTTCAAACGAAACTAAATTTTTTGTCCATACTCTTGAATATTTGTCAACAACAGTTTTGCTATATTTATTTGACATATTAGAAAAATCTAAAATGCATTGATAATATATGTTAGTCATTTTCTATGATTTAATATTATTTTAATAAAAATACTTTTCTTTAAAAATTTACTGTATAAACATAAAATTAATTAAAAAAGACATTGAAATGGGTAAAGACAAAAGAAATGAGTAAAACATAAAACGCATTAGTATTAACTATTTTCTGTATTTGTGTAATATTTCAGTCCAGACTAACATATTATACAAGCACATAAAATTGTTTTTACTTAGGTGTGTTTTATGCTTTATAGTGAACTTAAAAATCAAATACTTCCATAATAGTCATAAAAACAACAATATTTTTATAGCATAACTTAATTGTGGGTGGATGGGGGACATTTTTTAACTATATTCAATATTACTATGAAATTTTAATATTAACTATCAATTTCTCAGGTTTTAAAACTATGGCCAATTAAAACTGTGACAAAAGTTAAAAAAATCATAACCCTAATGTGGACTTTTAATAATTTGCTTTAGTTCAATCTAAAGTAAACACAAAATTTGATGGAATGAATAATCTAAGACACTGACCATGGCTTATTTAGATTTTGACTAAATACTTTACAGTGATCAACAAAATTTATAAATCATTTTGGCTTCTTCAGATATGATCATAATTGATTGATGCAGAACTAGTGTGACAAAGTCAGAATCAAAATTTTTAGGACATCTAATTTCTCTTCTTTCAAAAGCTGCTGAATTTCTTATATATATTTCTTATGATTTACCAATACCTATATATTTGTTATGATCTACCAATGAAATACTTTTATTTTTATAACAATTTTTGTTATAATTCTTTTATTGTTAAACTACCATTTTCATTTTATAGACCAAAATATTGATTTGATATTGAAAGCGTGGTTTGCATTGCGTAAAAATTAGGCAATTTCTAAGGTATAAACAGAATTAAGTTATTGTTTTACTTATTGTGGTGTCAAAAATAACTTAATATCAACATTACTTTTCATATCAAAATTTATACAGTTTAAATATAATCAATTATCTTTCAATTTTTTTCTCCATTAACTTAATTAGTTGAAAATTTTGTTTGGTTAGTTGGAGCCCCATGCTAATCAAAACATTTTTATACTTAGACAAAATGCGTTGAATTGGAATTATAATTTATTAAAGTTTACTCAAAAATTTTTGTTTTAAAAGTAAATTTTTGTAAACTTATTTTACTCAAAAATAACAAAATTAAAAATTAAAAAAAAAACCTTTGATAAAGGCTGAGTTGCAGTTAACAAGCGAACAAGTTCTTGACTATCCACCTTCTGATAAACAAACCATAATAAACGAAGGATGTGATGAAAAGCATCATCATTCTGCAACCAAACAAATAAAAACTGATCAAACACCAGATTCAGATAACGAGTGCGAGAAAAGTTTTCTTCACAGCAAGCAAAACGATGAACAAATAAGTTAAACACGTATGTTGAAATAACTTGGTTTTTCAACACTTGCGCAAATTGCGGTAAAACAACTTCCAAAATGGCGCTAAAAACAAAGTAAATTTAATGATTCATTTTTTTTTTATTTAAATTTTTTTTAAGACGTTAAAACTTTAATTTGATAGTGCATTAAATGCAATACATCTACTAAATGTATATTAGAGATGCTATAAAGCAAAATAAAAATGACCAATCATAAAATACAACAATAATAATCAGAAAATACAACAGTGATAATTAGAAAACACAACAATTATCTAGAAAATAAACATTTACATCCTGATAAACAATTTGAACGCTGTAAATATAGGTGCACCAAACTAGCATCTACTCTACTTACTGACTATATAAAGGAACAGAAAGGAGTTGTTATACTGATGCTATCTTTATCAACCTTAGAAACACTTTGGATACTATTTCCCATAGTGTACTACTAAATAAGAGTAATACTAAATGATCATATGATGTAATAATAAGAGTTAATAATAGTTAGTAATAGTTTGATGGCTACTCTCTCAATCAAGATCAGATAGAATTGTTTGAAAAGTTCAATCAAGATTAGATAAACAGTCAAAAGTATGTCGAAATGAAAGATAATATAACTTTTATCGTGCATTAGATAAAGGTGGAGGGGTTAAGGTCATCGCTCTTGACATTTCTAAAGCTTTTGATAAAGTTTGGCATGCTGGTCTTCTCCATAAGCTTAATTATCATCATGCCTAAAAATAACTTTTAAAGATTTTTGATAAGTGATCTTGAGGTCCCTCAAAGCCTCTAAACATGCGCCCAGCTTTTCTGTCAAAAAAAGCAACCTAAAAACAGACTTTGCCCAAAGTAATATATTTAATATAAAATTAATCATATGCAAAAACCCATTTTAATGTTACATTTAACTTTTTATCTTTTAAAAAATAATGTTATTTTAGTTAATTTTGTGACCAAATGTACAAAAAATGACTTTTTTATGAAGGACTTTACTTGAAAATTCAATAATCAACACACTCAACACACTAAAACCTAATCAACTTTCACATACTAATCACTGATGATTATGGAGCTTCTTAATCACAAAATCAGCAATATTTTGTCAACATATGTAAAATTGAACATATCATGGAGGTCAGTTATAGACGCATCTGCTCTACAGAATTCTTTCATCCATACAGGAATGTAGAAATGAGCTAAAAATCCATTGATTCCCATAAGTTTTGCAACCATATCATCATCGTATTGCATCTGTTTAAAAAACATATCTTTCCAGATTACATATGTTTCCTGGAAATTTGGAATTTCACCCAAGATTATCAGAGCGCTTTCAGCAGATTCATGATAATTATCTCTTGAAAAAGTTGTTAAATCATTGCAAGATAATGTCTGTAAGTTCTTTGACAACTTTATACTATATTTTATCTTTGACAACTTTATACTATATTTTATCTTTGACAACTTTATATTATATTTTGCCTAGCAACCATTCATTTTAGATTTCCAGTACACTTGAATTGGTTGAATTTTATACAACTTTAAAATTTGATTTTTAAATTTTTCAAATAATTTGTTTTCAGAACCTAACAACAATTTCCATACAGCAGCAAGAACAAGTTCTAAAATGTGATGAATACAAGCTAGGTAGAGTAATTTTCTTTTGTCGAATTGTAGATCTTTAAACATTAAAATCTTGAAGTTTACCTGCACAAGGCTTTAAGAATTAAGTGATCGCAAATTGTGATATCTGAAAATGCTTCCGGTTATTAAATTTTTAGCTTTTTAAAAACTGTAAACTCTGTTTATCACTAAACTTAATAGCTGTTCAAAATATTTATATTGATCTTAAATTATGATATAAATCTAATTATAAAACCATTTATACTATACTATTACTATTATTTTTATAATAGATTGAAATAGTGAAATAGATTGTAAAGTGAAATATAAAGTGAAATAGATTGATTGATTAAATAATAATTACTTTTTTTTTTTTATTAAAAATTATGATTTAAACTTTATTATTTTAATTTGTTTTATAAATCATCAGATAAAACTAGAAAAATAAAGCATACAGTACAATGTAATATTAAAAAACAACTGCAAATCACAACAGTCTAAAAGTATTTAGCGGTGATCAAATATTGTAAATAAAAGAAATCGCAAAGTAAGATATAAATACTTTTATATTTTATTTAAACCTTATTCAATATTTTCTTATAAATTAAATGCTCATAACTCATAAGCAGATATGTATACAAATTTAAAAACAGAGTAGTTTAAAAATATATAAAAACTAATTTAAACTTTTTAGTTTAAAAAAAACAAAACAAAAAAACTAATAATTTATTTTAATATGTGCCTTTTTTATCAATATTTTTATTATCAATTAATTAATTTTTAATTTAAAACATTTTAATTTTTAAATAAATAATTCCTCAAAGTTTCCCCCTAAACAAAAATGAACTTTAACATTTCATATGATGCGCAAATAGCGCATATCATGATTTTTTATTGGTTGATTTTTAAATTACTGAGCAAATTTTTTGGATCTTTAGTAATTATTTTTTCCATATTTTTCTCGTAAAACTTTTTTTTTAATTTATAATCCATAAATTATTTGGTGTTTAAACAAACAATAATTTAAAATATGCAGGTTTTGGCAGTTATTATTTTTGCTGTATTAACCATATAGTTTAGGTTTTTCAATAATTTTTTATGATAAAATAACCTTTTATAAATAAACTTTTATAGAGAATTTAATAACCAGAAATATTTCCAGATATTGCAATTCATAATCACTTAATTCTTACTCCAGCAGCTTTTATTACTGTAGATATAACCTTTGTCGATTGATTTTCTAAAAGCTTGAGACAATCAACAGTACTAGTTATCTGGTCACATTGCATTATTTTCTTAGGTAGCTTAAGAGTTACAAAATTGTCTTGATCTGTTTCTATTTCTTCTTGTTCCAGATTTATTTCAAAGACAAGATCAGTTTTAATTCGGTCATCTTTTTTGTTTAATTGTGTCACTATCTCCGAATCGTATTCTAGCAAAGCCACAACTCTATTGACCTGTTCTTCTCTTAATATTTCCAACATGCACTGTTCACTATCTTTAATTCTTGCTTTACTTACTTGACTTGCAAGTTTCATTTCAGCTTTGGTTTCAAATATTTTCTTATGCCAGTCCATGCATGCTCTCCTTTCCCGTTGTTGGTCCAAATAGAAATCAATATCATTTCACTTTTTCTGTCTGACAAAAATCTTGATTTTTTGATTTCATCAATAGCGTCTGATGCACCAATGTCAAAAAAGAGAATCAAATAGTTCAATGATGTTTGCTCTTGTATTGCCAGGTTCAGTTGTTTTTTCATATTTTTTCCCATCAAACTCTACCATTCATTCTAAAGTATTCCAAAAAACAACAGCATCAACTGCAGAATATCCTGATTCTTCAGGTTTTTTTTGATTTTCTGGATCATATCTTTGAAATAAGACAAACTTCATAATATCCCTACAAACAGGCAGTTTGGCTTCATTAATTGATGTTGAAGGATGACTAATTAACTAGAAATCTGTTAACTTTCTTTTCACAGGTTTGCCTGGAGTTGCTTTATGTGAGCTAGGGGTAATAGCACTACTTCTACAAGTATTACTAATAGTCTTATCCTAAAAATGTGGACTTTCTTTTGGTATATCTTCACTGTGACAGTGACTGCTTACATTTCTTACTACTTCGAGTCAACATTTTTACAATATAATCAAAATTTAATTCTTTCAAAAAACAGTGCCAAAACTTTAGCAATACAACTAGAAGCAACTTAAAACAAATCAAAACCCTTTTTGAGTAATGTTTCTTTGCCTATTGTAATTCTAAAAACATTAAAAAAAAAAAAATTAATGAAATTATATTCAAAAAATGGGGCAAATGATCAGAGGTTTTTAAGGGACCTCAGGATCACTTATCAAAAATATGTAAAAAATTATTATTAGACATAATAATGATAGCAAAATAAGAAAAACTTTAATTTCGATGGTTCTGAGTAAAATAATATTTTCTGGACAACTCTATAGCGCACATATGTTAGTAAAACACTAAAAAAATGTATATAGGTATATATTTGTATGCATATACTTACACTTTATCACTCTGAATTACTTGGTTTAGATAGTAACAAATAATTAACTGTGAAGGTGTGCTTTCTTGAATAAACTTAAATAAATTATCAGGAACTTTAATATTATTTGAATTTTCATTGCTTTCATCTCCCATACCATCCATCATAGTGGACATTAGTAGAGGTAAAAACTTTGTAACAATATCAATATTCTAAAATTAAAACAAATATTAGTTAGTATACAAGGTTTTTATGAAAACAATTAAGACATGTTAGAGGCAATTTGTTAAATATGTTAACTTTTAAGAAAACCAAAAGATGAATTATGTGAAAATGTGTTAACCTACTTTTAAATAGCTTTTAAGAAAACTAAAATGCAAATTATGTGCTTAACAATTACTGGTTTTCTTAAATGTTTTTATTAAACTTTAAAAAAAAAACCAGATGTAGTGAAATTAATGACCTGAAAACCAGGTTAACAAGTTTTATTCTTGTTTCATTCAAATGAACACACCTCTTTAATTCTCTTAACTTTTAAAATAAATTTAATAAACATTTATCAATGTTCAAACAAGATTAAAGTACAAAATTTCATAACATAGAGCTAATGATACAATTTTTTTTATTTATTAGTATATATGATTTTATCAAACAATTTACTTTGTAAACATTTGAAGAAAAAATAGATAAAATAAAACTAACCAATGATTCTTCTTTAAAATTTTGTGCTTTAATCATATCCCAAGCTCCCAAACTGAGACAGAGCAGACGAATAAGAAACATCAAATCTCCAGATGACTAAAGAAAAAATATTAAATATTATTTAACTTTAGATTTATAAGAAAACTTAAAAAATTTATAAAAAAGATTTATAAAAAAATTTAAAACCATTTGAAATTTTATGAACTAAATATACCCTTGGAAGAACATCAACAGCTATCAACTTATTAAGTACTTGCATAATACTAACAATAATTGTATTTGTTGCATAAGGATCACATAGAATCATAGCAATATCACTAAAAATTCAAAATGAAAAAAAAAAGATTTCTTATTATAATAATAATGAAAGCCATTATCTCCATATTGAATCTATATTTCTTAGATTTTTAGTGAGACAAAATTTCATCACATCAATCTGTAAATCAGATATATCCGATATTATAAGAAACAGTCAAAATAGATCAGGTAAACATTTATATAATAACTGTAATAAATATAACAAATAGTAATAAAAACTGAGTAGCTCTTCGAACTTGAAGCCTTTAAATAAACTGGAAAAGATGGTCATCATTTTAGCCATTATCAGAAAATCAAATGATAATAAAAAAAAAAAATAATCCAATAAAAAATATATATTCATATACAATATCTAGTAAAAATTTGAAAAAAAAAAAAAAGGGACAAAAATAAAGAAAAAAAGAAAACATTCATAAACAATATCTAATATAAAAAAATATGTAAGAAATTTTAATTCTTAAAACAAATCAAAATTTGTAACACACCTAATGGGGGTTTTCATGAAGCTAGTTACTATATGGCACAGTGTTTATTCACCCATAAGTTACTTATGTACTATGTATGTTTGAGTTACTTATTTACTATACATGTTTGTGTTCTGTCTGAACCTCTGGCGTGGTGTTGGTTTACCTGTAAGTTACTATGTTTTTGTTTGTGTTCTGTTTGAACCTCTGGTGCGGTGTTCACGCACCCATAAGTTACTTTATGTATGTTTGTATTCTGCTTAAATCTATGTTGCAGTGTCAGCTCAGTAACCAACTAGTAAATCCAACCATAAAAACTATATTAACCTTAATCTCTAGTACTCTGTTAGATGTAATGTCATTCCTAAAGCATTTCCAAAATATTCTTATCAATGTTTTTAATTACTCCTTACAGATAGTAACTTCTTTTAACTACTTAAGATCAGGTCAGGTTCAGGATTATCATGATTATTCTGCTACTGGTATTATGTAACCCAGTACAACCTACCCCATGCCATGCTACCTTGTAGAGTTTGTTTTTTTTAGGCAAAGACTAGGAGAAATAAACTGACTTAAAAATCCCCTGCTTTGGGGCTTTTTGTTGAGTAAAGGCTAGAGATGGTGTCTTGATAAAAATACTCATCTTAGGCAGATGTTAATTGCACCCAGCTACTGTCTTGTAGAAGGACTCTTAGACAAAGACATTAGGGGTAAGCAAAACAATTCTGTTGACCAGCCTCAAACCCCTTTTTCACTATTAGACAGGTGTAGATGTAAACCTATTATACTGTTTCCTGCCTAGGATGATGAATGCTTGAAATTTTTGAATTTAGTCATAGATTTTTACTTGTGCCTCTTTGAAAGTGGTTTGCAACTCATCCTGTTATCTCCTAATAAGGGTACAGCTTTAAAACTCAGTTTAATGGTTCTTAGGCTGGCTGGTAGCATGTTTCATGAACTCTTTGTTAGCTCTTAGAAAGACTAATTTCATCAACAGCTGTAAAATATCAGAGTATTAACAGTGCCATGTTGTACAAGGATGGTGCTAATACTTTTGGTGCGCATTGTTGAGACCACATAAGGAGCCTTAATTAGGGTTAATTATCAAGACTGAGACAACAGACCTCATTGCTTGGAATGCCATGCTCTATCTATAAATGATTCAAGTTCTCTTTAAGCTTAAATCATGCCTAAAGTAACCAAAAATATTAAACATAAAAAACCATCCCCACCACCTAACTGTCTAATCTTTTCACAAGTATTTTTGGTCTTTAAAGTAACCTTCCATCAGTTAAATCTTACCTTATGCAAAATTCACAAGAAATTCTTGCTCTTTATGAGACTAATTTAAATTTTACTGTTCCTTTTTCAGATCTCAGTATTAATGGGTACTGCCCTTTAATTCACAAAGACTTCAATAATCAAATGCTTGGCTTGGGGTACACTTACCAATCAATTCATCTATTTTTCAAGAATCAGGTTTGAATCCATTGACTTTTTTTTATGTACTTCCACTTAGCACCTCTTCACTCTATCACCTTTGTCCTTTATAGTTCTCCTTCTCCTCAAGACTCTTGTAAATATAATATTTATATATATATATTTATTGTAAATATTTCTTGTAAATATAATTTTTGATCATATTGACCATGACCTTTCTCTTTACCCTTCTACCAATATTGTTTTTATTGGTAACTTTAATGATCATTACACTGAATGGCTTGGTTTTTACACTAATGACCCTGCTGGTACTAAAGCCCAGAACATTTGTATTTCTCAATCTCTCACTTAGATAGTTAACTTTGTGACTTTTTATTTATTCATTAATATTTTAGACAAATCTAATCACTTACCTTTACTTCTTGATTTGAGTCTCTTCTTCTTCAGACTCATTTTATCATTGCACTATTTACTCATACCCTAAAACTGTCTGAAGAAATTAATATAAAAAGGTGCTGTTTGATGCTAAGTTCTGTTGTTTCCAAATTACTAAAATACGTATCTTAACTCATAAGTTAGGCTCTAAGGCTTTAATATATACATTTCTTGTAGTACTGACAACTACAAGATGTAAATATACTAGCTAACCTAAATTTCTCCTCACCTTTAATTCAAACGCTAGCTTTCTGCCCTCCACTTAGGGTAGAAATGCACTACACCTGAAATTATTTAACATATTAGTTAAAAAAAAAATAGAAAAAGCATTTGAGATGTGTATAGAAATCAATATAGGAGTAAACTTTTTTTAAGATTTAAATTTTCAAAATAAATACATAATTACAAACTATGCAAATTATATTTAAGTAAATTAAATAATATGTTTTTTTTTGTTTTTTTTTTTAAACATCTTCACTTCCAACAAGGCTGCAAGCAGCCACTAATTAAAGTTGGAAGTTACTAAAAGAGAAAAGATGAAGATTGTAGAGCAAGATAACGATTGATGGACGACTTAAAAGATTGCAAATTATATGAATCAGGAAAGCAAGATGAAGGAAGTGAATTCCAAAGAGCTGATGTTTGAGGAAAAAAACTAGACGAATAAGCTTTTTTAGAGCACTTAGGAACAGTCACAGAAAAAGGATGACACTTAATTGAATGACGAGTAACACGAGAATGAATTATAGTAGATGGCACAAGAGACGCTAGCTCTTTAGAGCAGAGCCCTTTATAGTATTTATAGAAAAAAGAAAGAGAAGCAACATTACGACGATGTGATAATGGTTGGAGGTTGGCTGCAAGAGCAGGTCCAACAATGTTTACAATGCTTTTTTGCACCTTGTCTAAAAGAGAAAGGGCATCATTAGAAGATCCGCCCCAGATATGGCAACAGTATTCCATACAAGGCCAGATTTGAGATTTATAAAGATAGAGAATAGAATCCGAAGTAAGAAAGTGACGAGCTCGATAAAGAGATGCAACCTTACCAGTGCTAATTTTGCAACTGATTTGATATATGGTTTCCAAGAAAGATTGGAAGTAAGAGTTAATCCTAGAAGATGAAGAGTAGGTGACTCATCGAGTACATCACCATTCATAAATATAGGAAGATCTAAATTATTGCGATAACGATTGGCTGAAAAAAATTGAGTTTTATCTGAATTAAAGTTCACCAGCCACTGTGAGCCCCATGCTGTAGTAGAAGTGAGATCCTTTTCAAGCTCAAATGCCCCCTCCAAGCAATCAGAGGGTGATGGTTTCTTATCACGACAAGAATAAATGGTAGTATCATCAGCGAACAATGCCACCTTAGATGTGAGAATATCTGGAAGATCATTAATGTAAATTAAAAAGAGTATAGGGCTAAGGATAGAACCTTGAGGAACCCCTGAAGTTACAGAATAAGAAGAAGAGTGTTGTCCATCGAGGACAACTTTTATGCTACGATTGGAAAGGAAGGATTCAATGATCTTAAAGATGTTGCCGGATACACCATAAGAAGAAAGCTTATGGAGAAGACCAGCATGCCAAACTTTATCAAAAGCTTTTGAAATATCAAGAGCGATGGCCTTAAACTCTCAACCTTCATCTAATGCACGATAAAACCTGTCAGTTATTACTGTTAGCAAATCAGCTGTAGAACGAGAAGATCGAAATCCATATTGATGGTCAGAAAGTAAGTTATTAGATTCAAGATGAGAAATTAAGTGTTTGTTAATTAAAGATTCAAAAACCTTGCTTATGATAGGAAGAAGACTTATGGGACGGTAGTTAGACGAATCGGATCGCTCTCCAGAATTTTTGAAGATAGGGATAACAAATGCCGCTTTCTAGCAGGCTGGAAAGCAAGACTCTGATAAGCACTTGTTGAATAGTTTTGAGAGTATAGACGACAGCTCCGGAGAACACTTCTGCAAGACAATAACAGATATGTTGTCCGAGCCACAAGCTGTAGAAGAGTCTAAGCAGGAAATCACTTTAGATACAGATGCTGGAGTGATATGAATGTCAAGCAATGGATCAACCTGTTTGTTGGCAATATCAGGTAGAACGCAACTAGTGGAATCAAGAAATGATATTGATGAAAAGTTTTTAGCAAACAATTCAGCTTTGTCTTTAGGTGAGGTGACAAAGTCTAAACCATACAAGAGAGGTGGAATTATAGATTTGCCCTTATTATTGATATTATTAAAGATTCTCCAGAAGTCACGAGAGCCTAATTTTTGAGATGAGATACGAGATTTCATGAACTGAGAATAGCGGGTTTAGGCATTAGACTAAACCTTTTTACAATTGTTTCTAGCAGTAATAAACAGACATCTGTTTTCTGGAGAACTGTTTTGCTGATAAATATCGAAGTAACGGTTTCGATTGGCAATCGCAGCAGCACAGTGTGAAGAAAAGCATGGAGGAGAGTGAGGCTTGACCTGGAATCGTCGAGAGGGAACAAAAGATTCCATGCCAGCCTGAATCCACGAAGTTATGTAAGATGCACATTTGTCGACAGGAAGACGAAAGATTTCTACCCAAGGGCCATCACGAAGAAAATCACGGAAAGAATCGCAGTCAGCTTTACTGTAGTTGTAAGAGGTACGATAATAGGGGGATTCAGGTGATGAAGAAGAACAAAATATTAGTTTTAGAGAGATCAAACTGTGATCAGAAGAACTTAAGGTTGATTGTGGAGAAACTGAGCACTGACTAGGATTAGAAATAAGACTAGAGAAGGTAAATGATTCGGGTTGTCTGGAAAGCGAGTTGGAAAGTTGACTATTTGAGTTAGGGATTGAGAAAGGCAAAAGTTGTGGGCTTTAATGCCTGCCGAATCACTGACACTAGAGCCAAGCCATTCAGAGTGGTGAGCATTAAAGTCACCAACAACAACTATATTAGCTGATGGATAAAGAGAGAGGGCTTGGTCAATATGATCAGTAATAACGTCAAAAAGTGTGCAGTCTTGAGATGAAGGAGAACGATATAGAACAAAGAGAAAGGCAATAGAGTGAAGTGGTGCTAAACGAAAGCACATAAAAGAATAGTCTGTGGATTCAAACCTAGTTTCACGACAAATGGGTGAATTCTTACGAATGTAAATGCCGAGGCCAAGCATGTGACTATTGGAGTCTTTACGAATTAGAGGAGGATAACCATCAACACTAAGATCACAAGATGAGACAGCCGAACTCAAATTAGTCTCACAAAGAGCAAATAGATCTGGTGAACTTTGCAAGAGATAAGACTCAACAGAAGAAAAGTTACTTCGAAGACCACGAATATTAGCGAATGATAGGTTTAGAGAACTTGGTGATGATGATGGTTTTTTGTGTTTTATAGTTTTTGGTACTTTATTCATTTTAAATTAGATTGAAGAACTTGAAGTAATGTAAAATAATATTAACTACAAGTTCAAAATAAATTCCTTTTTTTCTCCAATATTCCCTAATTATTATCTAATTAAGCAATTTAAATTCACTTCTTGTGAATGATGAATCAACGTCAAAGGTTGTTCAAACAACCTTGACACTGATTCATCATCGCTCAATGAACCTTTGTGAGGCAGGTCATTAAAAAACTGAAGAGCTTGGGGCATGTAAAAAAATTTTAGAATTTGAAAATCAGCAATATTAGCACAGCTGACATGCAGTCTCATACTGTACAAAAATGTGAGGAACTTTGTGGATAATTGTTTCTTATTTCACTTTTCAAACAGCTTCTGATTTAACAGCTCTTTCAAAAGGTCCATTTTAGTTGAATTTGTTTTGTAACTTAGTAAAAATAATCTGGAGGGAAATTGGGTTTCATGAAAAGGGGTGTTAGTATTGGCTTTGTTAAAAATGATTTAATATGTTCAAAAAGCTTTAAGGACATGTTCAGCTTTACCTGACTAAATTTTCCTATCCAATAATAATGTAAATTATATAAAAATTTGTAATTCTGCATGAACCTACTACTTAAAAATTATCATACCACAGTTACACTTTATGTACCCTTTCATTTCTTGAAACCATTTCTTACTCGCTACATTAAAATGCATAAAACAAATTCCAGTCCATTTCTTATTTTGCCTAGAATATGAACCACGAAAAAGTTGCAAGTGTGATATGTTTTGATCAGATTTGGTCAAAATATAGTTCCTATATGCTTGCTACATCCTATAGTCTTTTCTTCTCACAAGTTTCATCAAAATAAAACATCTCTGCTTTTGGAGAATCAAATTTTTTTTCTTGACAACTTTTGATGAACTAATTTGCAGAAGTTTTTGAGTATAATATTGAGCTTGTCACATGTAAAACATGTATTTTTATGAAGATTTTTTTGAAAAGAATTTCAAATATGAACTTGATAAAAAAGTCTAACATGTCAAAAACAATCATAAACAAAATAAAAATTATGATAGACAAATGTCTGATAATATTCTTAAACAATCAAACATTACAGAACTATATATTTTTGTATATATATTTTTACATTTTTATATACCTACGCATTTTTGTATATATACATTTTTGATGACTAATTGCTCTGGCAAAAACACTAATATCTCAGGATAGCATTTGTCCATTTTAACAAATATAAAATAATTATGTTGTTGGTTATAAAGTCTAATTGCCTGAAAGACAAGTAGACATAAACAAAGCTCCTATAAAGCATGAAGGATTTTGAACACCTTCTGTTTATCCTTTAAGCAGTTTAAACATCTAGAATTTACCCTTTGTGATCACTTTATTTATATGAAATATTTAGATGTAATCTAACTTTTTATTTTGATATCCATCTTGTGAATATGCAGCAACTTATCTAAAATATAGTTCAGATAATAACCCTCGTACCCTTTATATTTTAATATGGTAAATATTATATATAAATAAAAATATATATATACTGATAAAAAAACATATACTAATGTTTAACCAGTTGCCAAGAATACTTAGATATCAACAACTGACATTATTCATTAATAAATAGACATAACTAAAAAAAAGCATTAGATATTATTATATCTAATATATGATATAATTATATGATATTATTAAATAAGCATTAGATATTATATTAAAATTTATATTCTATCACATTTAGTATATAAAATGCTTACCCTATAACTTCTTCTTGACCATTTTTTATAGTATCTAAAAATGTTTGCAGTTCTTTCAATCGCCTGGTGTCTATACTTTTATCCCTAATGCAGGCATCTAAACACCAGGTGAATTTATGACATGGGTCAACTTGATGAATTTCTTTTATATCTGCATCATGAAAAGCCATTAATAGTTCACTTCGAAGTGAGCAGTAATTTTCTTCTTTAGTCCTTAGAAATAAAGTTCTTAAGAACTGAAGGACTAGATTATATAAGTCAATGGAAGTACCGATCATTTCAACTAATTGTTTTACAATTGGCTTCTGTCTACGTTCCCGTGTAGACAAACTAAAAAAGTTTTGTGATTTATTATTTTCAGTTGAATAAATTAAACTCTGCTTTTCTATAATATATCTATTTAGTATGGGACCAACAGCATCACCGAAAAGAGGGTGTTTCTTCATCCATACCTTTCGTTTGACTTCAATGGGGCAATCATTATAGATTTTTTCATTTAAAGAAATTAGTTCAATAGTTTCTGGTTTTACTTCTTTAAGCTTTTTTAATGCTGTCATAATAACAGGTCGCAATGCATCAACATGAATAAACTGAATAGTATGATCTATAAGTTCTTTTAGCTTTTGGTCATTATAATCGCTAGCATTTATACGCTTAATGAGTTTTTCGCTTAAATCTGATATCACAGATTGATGAAAGACAACTCTTTTAACCTCTTGTAAGTCAAGTAAATGAAGAGCTGGATGAAGGGAAGATAATAAAACACAATTTTCTTGTTGAAATGTAGAAATAAAAGCCTCCGGCTCACGACATTCTTTAAATCCTTTGCGAATAGAATGCTTTCCAGCTAACCCAGACTCTTCAAATCCTGACATTTTAATTGCAACCTAATAATGAAAAATCATGATTTGATCTAAATAAACATCATCTGGGTTTGACCTATTTTTCATGTTGTGGTGGAAATTTTATGGTGGAATTATTTGACAAAATCATAGTTTAAACTCTCTGCCGCGAAACGAACTCAAAATATGTAAATAAATATCGAATACTCTTTTTAAACTCAAGCGCCGACGTTGCTGCACGTCCGTAAACGCGCATTTATTCAACACGACCCAGACCACAAATAATTTTAACTCAAGGGGAATAGTATCTTTAGAAGAAATTAATTTCAATGATATATATTTATATATAAATATATATCATTGACGAATTTAGAAATTTTTAGTTAGATAAATAATGATTTAATATTTGCTGAACAGCAATATTCTTTAACTTTAGAATTCAGTCTTTATTTAGTTGAATCACTTTAAATTTCTAAATTCTTATAACATACTAAAAATTTCTAAATTCTTTTCTTTTAAAGACCTCTAGAGTTCTAATCGTTCTCTAGAGTTCAAATCGTTTGCGGTCTATATTTGTATGTGCAGGATGTTATTCCTGTTGTATAGATGAAACTACTCGCCAACTTAAGATGCGGATATCTGAACATTACAAGAGGAACAAAAAGTCTCATATTTATAAGCATCTCCATGCTAACGAAAATTGTTTCTTGCAACTAAATGATAAGTGTTTTTCTATTTTAGATTCGGCATCTAATAAATTTGAGTTAAAACTTCAAGAAAGTATGTTCATAGAGTGGTTAAAACCTGGTATAAAAAAACAGGTTAACCATGTCCAAATGACACATTCTGTTTAGCTACTATATACTTTGTTATTTCTTATTTCTTTAGCATGACATGTTAAACTTTTTATTTGACTTTATTGTACTTTTCTAATTTTTTTTTTTTTTTTTTTTTAGGTTATTTAGGTACTCCCAAAAGTCCTTACGGTCTTATCATGGAGCACCGCGGAAGAGTATTTAACTAGAAGTTCATGCCTCTGTCCTTACCAATGTCACTTTGTAATTGTATTATTATTAGTTTGTATAGAAGATGACTAGTGTAAATCAAAGCGTTTATTGTTTTTTGTTAATAAAAATGTATTTTTTTTAATTAATAAAAATGTAAAGTTAAATAATAACACCTAATAATTAAACTACAAGGTGTTATTATTTAATTTAAAATATGATACATAGTTTATTTATAATATATAATACATAATATAATTTTCTTAATAACTCTATACATATATGTATTCATTAGTGTTGTTATAAACTTCGACTAAATGGACTAAAATTCGACTAGTCAAAATTAGTCGACTTTGACAAAACAAATAGTCGATTTAATCGACTATGGATTTTTTACGAATCGACAGAAAGTCGATTTAGTTGAGTTAAAAATTTTTGAACCTTCATACTTTTTCATTTAATTTAACTTTTCAATTTTTGTTTGTTTTTTTAATAACAATAGTATGCATTATAATTATTAACTAGTTTTTGTTTACTCTCTTAAATTTTATCAAATTCAAAGCATGTTAGCACTATTTTTACCAAATTATACTTTCGATTATGTTTTTCAATAATTATTTAATTATTCTATTTTGTTTACTCATAATTATATGATTTTCATAAATACAGGGCTGCTTCAAGCTAGCTCGGGGCCCTGGAGCAAACGTAAATTGTAAAGCTACAAAATCTAAATGTCATTTATACGATCACATTGTAAACATGATTATAATGATTATATGATATATAGCAAGTATTTAAGACGGTCTTTAAAACCATTGGGGTCTGGGAATAGATGGTCCCACTGTTGGAGCAGTCCTTCTCTCATATTGTTTTGCTCCATTATTATTTAAACGGTATTAAATTAAAAAATAGAAAACATATAAATAACTTAGTACTTTTATTACAGTGAACGCTCAATATAAGCAACCTCTCTATAAGCAACATTCTTTATAAGCTACTTTTATTTCAACTGTTTTGTATATTTCCAGACGGTAAGTATTTTTATATTCCTTTTTTCCCTATAAGCAACTTCTTCCATTTAGAAACTTTTATTTAAATTGGTTCAAATGAGTTACTTGTATAGAGGGCTCACTGTATTTCAAAAAAATAAATTATTTTCATACTTCAACTAAATTGACTTTGTCGATTTTAAAGATGTATAAGTCAATTTTAGAAAAAATTTTAGTCGATTTAGTCTACAGTCGAATTATTTAATAGTCGTAAGAACATATTATTTTATTATTAGCTGAGATCGGACCCGTAAAAATGTTGTAAGTTTATTCCAAACCTACCATTTCTATACATATTTATTCCACACCGATTATTTATATACCTATTCCTTATTTACTTCAATATTTTTTTAGTAAAATAATTTATTCTGAAAAAAAACTTTAAAAACAAAACACTTAACTTGCGCAACTTTTCCGCACACATAGAGCTTATAAGTGGGTTGAAACTAAATTCCAGTGAGCAAATCAAGGTTTCGTATTTTTTGTAAAATCAAGACCCGAATTATTTAAATTTATTTAAACTGCTCATTTTCTTATAATAAATTGAGAGAGATAAATAATTTAATATGTTTATTATACTAAATAATTATTTTTATTATATTATAGCAAAATTTGTAATAACTTATCACTATTAAAAACGAATTCGATATTCATGCACTTATTATATTCGGGTCTGGGTTTTATAAAAAACGCGAAATCTTTTTTTATAAAACCCAGATTTGGAAACCGGATTTGGACATAGTTAGGTTTGTTTTTTTTGCTAAATGCATTTCATTGATAACTCAATGGTGAAGTGCGTTGTCATCAGTGTTGTTTTGGGGGGTTTAAGACTTTCCCTTAGCGTAATTAATTTTGAATTTTTTTCAATCTTGCTTTATATATTTATAGCAAAAAAATAGTAATACAACAAAAAAGATTTCTAAAATTTAAAATAAAATTTTAAAATTTTCTCATTTTATAAATATATTATACGCGTTATTCCATATAATACCTGCAAACTCAACATTAGCTGAAGACGTTTACACTCACAGACGTTTGTACGTTACGCTATACAAATGGAACTAAGACGATCTTAGACCACTATCTTAGACACAGTCTTAAAAAAAAAAAGTTCATTCGTATAATTATAATTAAAAACTAAAAAATGATAGCCTCAGCTATTAAATGCTAATCTAAAAGGTTAGCCCAAAAAATTTTGCCCATTGACGTCAATTTGTGGCAAAATAAACTTTTATGCGTCAAGTTTCCTTTCGCATTTATCTTACATTTTTTGATTAATTTTAATTATGTTGCAAACAATTGCACAAAATATATAAAACTGGTACAGACATATCATTTCACGGATAAGAGTTTGCATTTATTACAATTGTAATAAATAAATAGTTTTTGTCTTTATTAGAATATATTCCATAAAAATATATTCCATATATCTTTAAAAGAAGGAGTTTTTTTTTTAATTTAATTAAAATCTTATTTCGAGTTTG
The DNA here is from genome assembly GCF_038396675.1 of Hydra vulgaris. Lineage (NCBI taxonomy): Eukaryota > Metazoa > Cnidaria > Hydrozoa > Anthoathecata > Hydridae > Hydra > Hydra vulgaris. Next base: position 46,159,052 of record NC_088921.1, read on the forward strand.
TTTTTCTAGTTAAAAATGATTTATATAATGTTTCTTTACAAACACCAATATACTATACTCAAAAGTGCACTGAACTGCAATTACTTTTAATTTTTTTGGTTTTAGTGGCTCTTGTTAAGAGCTTTTAAATTTTGCGTCTAATTATTTCATTTCAACATATTCGTTGTGTCATCCATTCTGCAGCCGTTTTTCAAAACGCCTTACACTGTAAAGTAAAAATAATCAAATTTGACTTTTTTACACAATAAGCTAGTTTAGATGTCTACAAACGTTATTTAGTACATATTTTCAAAGAGTTCTGTAAAAACTCATAAAAATTATTAGTTTCAAAAAACGTTTTAATAAAGAGCTTCTCCTATTAATATTTTTTTAATTGCGTTTTTCTCGAAATACGTTATAAGCATATTAAGGCGTTTTGAAAAACGGCTGCAGTATACATTTATAGTAAAAAAATAAATGTAGCAAAAAAAACTTTCAATTGTCAAAAGAAGTTTTTAAAGTTTTTTTCTAGCGACGGGCTTTTTTTTTCTTTTTTTTTTTGACTTCACAACAGCACCTTCTCGAGTAGCATGACCTTATTAAGTTTTTTCTTTATTAAGTTTCAGACAATTTTTTTTTCAGACTACCCGCAGCTTTTAGGACTAATTACCTCAGCACATTAAAAACATAAGTATCTCAATCGTGACACGTACGCAAATATTTTCTCCTAGTTTTTTGACGTTTTTAGAATTTTTAGTTTTTTTAAAAATCTTTTCGTTTGTTAAATTCTATAATATATATCGTTAATAATAATATCATTGCATATATTTGTATATAATCTCTATAAAACTTAAAAGTATTTTGTATTTTAAAATAATCGAAAAAAATAAAAATAAAAAAGTCAAAAGTGGTAAAACTCGAACAACGGCTTTTATGTTCAGAAGCTCTGCGCTCGGCTATGCTGACACATTGATAAACAAAAATTTTTAAAACTATATAACAATTTTTTTAACGGAAATAATGCTCTAGATCAAAGTTAAGCAGATGTTGCTGCAATGCAGTTTTCTAGTGAAAGTCAAGCTGTAAAACTTGATACATACTTTAACATGTTTTAACATTACATAATTTCAAGTTTACATAAGTTGGATACTTGCATACACTTTTGCTCACGCTTTCTTATAACGAAATGTATTACGACTCTTTTTAGCCACTACCTCAGTTGCAATGGCTGCCAAGGGTTCCGTGTCAAACACGCTCGAAGGGACACTAACAGTATTAAGTTCGGCAATAATATATAAGATAATCATAACAGTTGCAACCGAAACAAAAAGTTTTCTCGCTTTTTGTTTCCTTTGATGCTTTTATTAATATTATTTATTAACAATTTCGTTTTACAATTATCTATAGAAAAGTATTTCGATTCTATAAGTAGAACTTGTTGAATAGAAGTAATCGAACTCGTGTTTGTTGCAACAACAACAACAACAAAAAATTATATATATTATAAATATTTTATTACATTTGTATTTGGTTTATATTTTGTTATATTTTGTCAACGACAAAAATGGGGCAAGATGATAAGACTATTGTCTTCTACTTGCTCCAGCCATATATTTCACCGTAAAATGTTGTACAAACTTATATTAATAATGACAAATATATATATATATATATATATATATATATATATATATATATATATATATATATATATAAATATATGCATCGAACTCGTGTTTATAAAAGAGGATTTTTTTTTTTTAAATAAGTTTGTTTTTAAAGTTTATAAGTTGCATGTCGTTTTCGTTTATTTCTTTTATAGTTTATTTCGAGTTGCTTTTAATCTTGAAAAAAAATGTAAGAGAATGTAAAATTTTAGTGTGATGTGAGCTAAACGATAAATGTTTACTTCCTCAATAACTTCGGTAAATATTTAATAAAACAATTATCCAAAATAATAATATCTACGAAATAATTATCTACGATTTTAGTTTGTCTTTAACTCCCTTGCTATTTTTATAAATAAACGCCATTACATCGATGAAAAATTAATTATACCTTAAACAACTGCGTCAATGCATTAGGTTTCTACTTACAAATTTTCGTTGTTTGAAAATCGAAAAGATATGGAGCAAAGATCGTCCAGCCGGACCAGTGTAGACAAGATCAGAAACGGGATGAATGGAAAAATCGTAGTTTATTAAGTGCTACTCATTCCACCAGTTAAAACAATTTGGGGAAAACAATTCTTGTATAGATGGTTACAGTTATTGAAATATGAAAATAAAAACAAAGTCCGATTGGTCTGCCTACTAACTCGTTTAAATCATGTTTTGCAACCACTAAAAGTTGGAATGTAATGTCTCGTTAAAAATACCCGGAAAAATTTATTATGAACTTGTTATTAAAATCACATTATGAATTAAAATGTTTTCAAAGCTAATTTTTTAAGTTTATTAAAAGTTTTACATTAGTGCTTCATCAGAACACACGCAGTGAACTTAGAAACAGGAATAGTTTTCAATCAATAAATTTAATATTGACCTATCAAAATTTAAAATCACAGAAACACTTGAAGATCCAGGGACAGAGCTAGCATCAACATCAATCAGCATTAACTATATCATCAACTACGCAGCGTTCATCTTCGATTTTATCATCACCAACAACACCAATGCCGAGTATTTCAGTTGAATATTATAAAAAAAAAAATTTCAATTAAAAATGATTTAAAATCTGCAATGAAAATATTTATGCAGCAAATTAATGCCTCTGATAGTTATTCACTAATCTATTACACCGCGGATGCTTTTTTTTAAAAACTTCAACACGGAAAAAATTACACCACGGATGCTTTTTTTTAAAAACTTCGTGATAGCTTGTCATATGTGACGCATCTGACCAAAACTAGTCGGATGTCGCGTTATGTTATATTGAGAAAACCATCAAAACATCTCAAAAATTCAATTTTTATCATTATTTATTTTTTTGCATAATTGTTTACATAATTATGTAAACAATTATGCAAAAAATATAACGCGACATCCGACTGGTTTTGGTCAGATGCGTCACATATAAGATAGTAATCAGGTATACTTGCGTACTTAAAAATATCTGATAAGAGAAAAGCTTTGGAATATGTAACAGCTTGTTTTACGACAAATTAGTCTTATGAAATAATTTTTCATAAATACATTCATGTTTATATATAAAAGTTAACTATGCAATAATAAATATCTGTCAAATTCAAAAACTTTGGATCTGAGATGTCATAAATACGAGCAACTCAATTAAAAGTATTCAAAATAATTAAAATTGAAAAACCTTAACAACTAAGTTACTTTTGTATTTTTGGTAATGGATAAACTAATATGGTTTCAATGCATTCAAATACCGATTGCACATCTTGGTCTGCATTTATAACATTAGCTGAAGTATAAAACTCTAATACGTCATCTAACGATTCTCGATAGTCTACGTATTTCTTTATAACGGCGCTTTCTTCGTCGTTAGGATGCTTAAATTAAATAGTTTTATATATTAATTACAACTTTGAATTTGAACAGAAAAATAATTAAAATTTCGAAAAACAAACAAACAACCCAACCCCCCCCCCCCCCCAAAAAAAAAAGAAAAAAAAAAACTAATATAGAAATCAAAAACTTACTGTTTTTAATCGCTCTTTAACTGTATTTGAGTTGGGAGGATTGTACAAAATGTGATATCTGAAATAAAAAGATTTATTATGATTAGCTATAATAATGTAAAAATGACGTATTGTAAAAGATAAAAGTGTACAAACAATATTATCAATACACCTGCGCCCAGTCACTGGATCAACGGTACGTAGAGATAATCTTTCGATAGCTACATCACAAGAGATATCAAAAACAATCACTCGATTGGGTTCATGGCCAGTTTTATTTAATAAGTCAACTTGACTTCTTGTTGTTGGAAAACCATGCAATATCCAACCTTTCTTCACAGCATCAAGATAACCAAGACGTTCTTGGACAACATTAACAATCAGTTCATCAGGTACTATAATAATTAAATAAAGCATATAAAAACATATGCGCAAAATATTTGATAAATATAACACATTTTAAAAATTTTTATGTGATGGAATTAAAGTTAACAGACTACATTTAAGAAAACCATCTGCAAAAAATTCATTATGATTTTTTATATTTCAAGAAGAGTATTTGAAAGGACTACTTTTGCTATTTTGTTAAGTAAAATATGTTTTATTGTAACTACTATAAACACTTAGGTTTATTGTTCTTTTTTGACATTTTTAAAAATTTTAACATGTTATTTAGTAATTTGCAAAAGTTTTATACAAGAATTGACTACTAATTTAAGTTTTGTAATAAAAATAAAAACATAAATGGGTCAACCAAATATACTTAATATACAAATTTTGTAATATATTGTACAAAGTTTAATCACTTTTAAATAACTTCTAGATTTGAGACATTGCTTGAGATCAGGATCTACTCATCCCGTATGATTCAATTTTAGGCACAAAAACCTCAACGCTTCACAACAACATCAAATCTTAACTAATAAATCTTAAAATAAAAAAAGTTGATTTTTAGTAACAGAAGCCTTTTTTTAACTTTTGAAATTGATATTTTAAAAGTTAAAACTCTACAAAAAATCTCCAGCAAAAGGCTTTACTGATGTTCTGACCAGTAGTAGTCCTTATAAAAATGATTTTTTCATTAATAAATAAAAGATTATGCATATATTAGTAATGACCAATTTAGGAATAAAACTCAGGTTTCATTATTTTAACTTTTAATTTATGATTGAGTGAGATTTTAAATACTAAAAAAAAAAAAAAAAAGAAAAAAAAAGGCTTTGGTGTTTTACATAACCTCCTGGATTCCACTTTAGGCTAACTCCAGAGTAAGATGGGCTCTTAATAAATCTGTTAAAAGCTTCTTTTTAACATAACGAATAAACACACCTTAGATTTTCTTTGATGTTAAATTGTAGAGCATAGACTGAATTTCCTAAGAAACATAGTAAAATTTGGTCGTGTGCACCTTAACTATGTCATGTTTTGTTAAAAGGTTTATTTTATACCACTCTCTGATGCATATATAACTTTTGGCATGGATTGAGAATTTTCTGAAAAATTGAAACAATTGATACTTGATACCCAAGCAGCCTGTAAGGTTGGACCAACCACATTTTGGATTACTCGGTGCAACTAAATTTACAGTTAAGTCAACCACAATTTGAATTGGTTGGCCTTCATTAGTTAACATGCAATTATACCAACCACATTTCTGCATTAGTTAGCTCAATTACATTGAGTTTGTACATGTGTCTCACATAAATGGTGTTAGATGGTATAACAAAGAAATGCAACTGGTGTCAAGTTTTAATATGAGTGGCAAACACATTACTTATAAAATATTGTTTCATCACAAGAAATGATGTTACACGACCAATGTTGTCCCAATGAGCTACTAACCATATGTGCCAATGAACTGCCAACAAATACTATCATGGTCGCTGCTCAATAGAGCTTTTATCTCTAGTCCCATCAACCAAAACTCATTTTTGCTTGACTCATCATTGAACAAAGTCAGTTCTTTTTACTGTATCTGTTCTTACATGGTAAAAAAACTTTTATTAATCTAGTTTTTTCCCCTGTTTTCCTACTCATACCACCTACAACTTTTCAAGTTATCTGTCAACCATTTCTTTGGTCTTTAACTCTATATTTTGTTTTCTAGTAACTCCTAACTTAATAGTGGTTGCTTGCAGCTTTTTTAGGAGTAAATTAGAATAAAAAAGTTTAAAAAAATGTCATATCAACTATAATAGATCATTGGTCAAATAATAAAATGTGGGTTGAACCAACATTAGGCTAACTAAATTGTGCAGCTTTGGTACTTCCTCCATTTATAATTACTATATTTATTTGCTTGAAAAACTAAAAAATTAACCCAAAACTATTTTTATTTGGACCAACATTAAGCCAACTAAATAGTGCTGTTTGGTACTCTTCCATAATATATGATTTTTATTTGCTCTAAAAATTACAAAATTAACAAAAACTATTTTTAGTTATCAGCATTACATGACGTTAATTTGTTTTTTGAATTCCATTTTTTTTTAAATATAATATCATTGTTTAATAACTAAATTTTTTTTTATTTTAGTTTTTCATGTAACGAGCTGTCAAAATTTCATGTTATTTAATTTTATGCCATGTTATTTTTACTAGTGTGTGCATTATAAGCAACCATATAAAATCCAAAAATTTATTTGTAACCCATTAATTTGTTACTAGAAGTTTGATTGCTTTTTAAAATGAAACCTAAAAAATAAAATTATAGCACTTTTTTTTGATAGGTCTTTTATAAAAATCAAGTTAGAAAAACATGGTACTTTTTGATGTCAAGTCATTTTAAACTTCATTTTTACCATAATCGGTAAGTGGAGAGGTGGTTTTAAGAATGTTTATTATTATATCAGATATTCTTAATTAAGTCCTTTATTAAAATGTAAAGAATTCAATATTTTTAATGAAGTTCATTAAGTATGTATTTTAAGTCAAACTATTTATATATTAGGATATACCTTTAAATTTAATACAATATAATAACACAAAACAAAAAAATTAACTGGGCAAATTATTTTCAGCATTACATCAAGACCTCTAAATAATTAATTAACCTCTATGTTAGAAAAACTAATTTTCTTTAAAAGTGAAGCTAGAATACCGAAATCAATAACTAAAATAATCAAAATAATAAAATAAATATTATGATAAAATATTTTAGAGATTGACACAGTTTTAAAATGTTCCAACTACTACTTTTATACAACTATTAACTTTTAAACATTCTATCAATAATTTTTAATATAAATATTAACTTTTAAATATTTAATCAATAACTTTTTAAACACAGTATCATTTTATTTTATGAAAAAAATTTACGAATTAAAACTGGACTACTTTAAATATATACATTTTAAAAACCAGATTACAGTATATAGAACTGTTTAAAATTTACTTTTGACACCACGCTCTTCAAATGGTTTCATTGCTTCACCAAACTTTGAATCATCTTTAAGTTTTTGCTTGATAAATTCATTGCAATCAACTAAATAAAAAAGTTAACTCTAGTTTTTAATAGATAATCAAACTCTAAAGTGATGGTTTTTCTAGTGTAACATTTTCTCCCCCATATTTCTTGTACTGTTCCATTAAAGTTTTGAACCAAAGCTTTTTAAGTAGCATTTTTTCCTATTCCCTGAAGGAATTACCCTTATAAATAGTAACAAAAATCATATATTAATTTATACACTCTAAAATTAAAACACAAATTAGCACACTTATTTACAACAATGTTAATTGAATACAGCATCTTATGGGGTTTATTTAAACTCTTTTTACACCATATACAGCACAGTAACCATTTCTACCCATTTAACAATCATTTTTACATAAAAATATACTAATAACTAAAAATCTATTAAATTTGGTTCTTACTGATTTTAAAATGATTCAAACAATAACAAGTAATTTCTTTAGAAAGTAATTTAAATTGTAGCAGATTTTTGATTTTAGTTTTTTGAGTAAATTCAGAGCAAAAATATTGAGCAAAATAAAAAGTGAGATTTTTTTAAATTTAACTTACTATTCACAAGATTATATTTCTTGGCAAGCATAACAGCCTGTAAAGATTTTCCACTTCCAGGTGGTCCAAGGAACAAAACTCTTGGAGTAAAAGGAGCATTGTTTCGTTGACGAGTGGACAAATGCACTAAAGCTAACAACAAAATTATTTATTCCTAATAAGAATCATTTAAACACTTTACAAAACCAAAACATCAAAACTAACAACTTTTAGTTATTGGATATCAATTTTTACTATTGCATACATTAAACCTTTAGCTTTTTCATTTATTTATTGCATATTAATACACATCTTTAATTGCATAAATTCAATTAATGCAAACTTAATGTTTTTAGCAGGAGGAGAGAAAAAGTTAAAATGGAAGTTGAGATGAAGTAAAGCAACGTTTGTCAATTATAAATACAATTGGATCAGAAAGAGGTAAATAAGGTATCAAGAACTAGGAACAATTCCAGAGAACTTTCTCTAATTAAAATAGCAAAAAACGCATTGTCAAATGCAAATTCTTATCTATCTTATCTGAGAAATTTTATGTTGACGAGCACATATTTCAGATTATGTTGACGAGCACATACTTCAGTTTTGATAAAGTTTTTGATTATCTTAAACAAAAGTCAATTTAGTTACATAAAAGTCAAATAAAGATCAAAATAAAATGAAAATTTAGACTGATCAAAAATTAATGAAAACTACCTAATAGAGATAAGGTCTCCAAGGCCTAATGGTACCAATACAGGGGGTCACTCAATTTTTGCAAATATTTTAAAGTTTTTGGCTAAAAACAGAAACCTTGACAAGAAGTTGAATTGTCTGAAATCAAACAAAAAAACTCACAATATGAGTGAAAAGTGGTTGTTAAGTCTTTCCAGTTTACACAAAATCTTTACCCTATAAACACAATTTAAAATATTTTCAAAAGCCCATGGCTTTAAGGAAGGAATTTAAGCATATCCACATTGCTAAGTTATATATAATTAGAAGATTGAAAATAAACACACACACAAAGATTTGATGTAAACAGTTTTTACCAATTTTAATAGCCTCAAAAAAATTATGTACTTGAAAAAGTCTTCAGTTAATTAAAGACTTGTCCAACAGTTGAACTAACATGTTAAAACAAAAATGTAACATATTGTGATAAAATCTTGGATTTATTGATGAATTGTCTATCTATAAAATAACAACTTGATTAAAATTGTGCAGTTAACAAATACTGCCATTAATTGTTTAATAAAAGTGTAATGTGAATTCCTTATTCTATTAAGATACAATATGGTCAAAATTGTTCTTGTTAGTTTAAATATATTTCATTCTGACAGGTTTATGTTAGTTTATATAGTTTTACAACAAAAAATTAAAAAAAAGTTTTTTTTGAAACTTAGACTTATTTACAATGATGACTAATATTTGAGGTTATTACTACGAATGGCATCCTGCCTCACTTTGAGCGCTGGGGGTTGCTGCTGCTTTTACGCAAGGCTGATAAAAACTGATGAAAGGGGGAAGATTGGTTTGAGGATAAAATTTTGTTGTGACAAATAACAAAAAAAAAAAAGTTTTGTGTTTATCTTTGTTGTGATTATGAGTGGAGCTCTGTTTTCAAAACAAACAAAACACAAGATTATTTTGTGTTAAGGTTGGACTCAGACGCAGATATCAAAACATATTGTAGTTATTTTAAATATAAATCAGATTTAAAGGAACAAAAAGCTAATAGAGAATCTATCTAGAGATTTTAAACTTTTAAGTTTAAAATCTATAGATAGCTTCTCTATTAGCTTTTTTTTCAGAAACAGCTTCTGAAGGAACTGTTTCTGAAAAAAAAGGTAAAAGCTTGTTAAATTTTTATAGAAAAATTATGTTGAAAGTATATTAAAACTGATATTATAATAAGAACTGATAAATTTGACTTTTCTGTAACTAATCCTGAGTTTATCCATAAAGAAAATCTGTTTTTAAGTATTAAGGCAGAAGAGCAAACCAGGTAATAATTATTCAAAATATAATCAAGTATTTTGAAGACCATATTCAAATTTCACTGTTTGCTCAAACACAGCTGCATTAGAATTATATGATTTCGTTAAACTATGTATCATGTCAGTTTTAGCCAATAAATGTTTTAAATCATTAAAACTTTTATAGAGGCTTACAAGTAAACATTAAATACTAATTACACATACCAATAAAACAGTTATTGATCAAATTGCGCAACTGTTGTTACATGGTATTATTTATCATCAAACTGGTAAAAAATACTATCATATAAGAAAACTGGTTTGGTTTAAATTAAGTAAGGTAATTGATTAGTTAAATAAAGTGAGAAAATTAAGCTATTTATATCACTAACTTTAAAAATAATTTTGCCACTAATAATTACACTGATTGCATATAGAGGAAAATTGAAATAAAGAGCACTAATCTTTAGTTTGGTCATGAAAAAAACCTGTTCTGTGAGTTATTTTTAGTTAAATGTAGTTAAGTAGAAATGCAAAAAAATTTCACAAAGATTTCATAAATTTTTCTGAGAAGCTATTATAAGTTTTAATGAGAATGAATATATATATATATATATATATATATATATATATATATATATATATATATATATATATATATATATATATATATATATATATATATATATATATATATGTTATAATGTAGAAGTTTGTGAAGCACTGTGAATAACTGTCAAGTAAAAATTGAAAAATTAATATGAAAATAATGATTTATTGGATATTTTAGACTTTATCGCAAATTTAATCATATTTTTAATATTGCACTTATAAAAAAATACTGATTAAAGAAAAATAAGCATACTTTGAGATAACACGTCGTCTTTAGGTTGATCAGCATTTACATTCTTAAGAACATCACTATAGCAATTAGTTATACCATCTATTGTACTGAAAAAAATTGGAACAATTTCCAAATATAAACAAATATAACAAAAATATACAGTGGAGAAAATAGAATTAGCCTCACCATGTACTGATCTAATATTTTGTAAATCTGTAAACAAGTTTATGCGCTGCATCTTTTGTATTCACACACATATAATTATTGTTACAAACAACAACTTATTAGATTATAATATAGCATAATTAAATTGTGGTACATTTGATAAAACCATAAAATGTATAATACTTGATATTTGCGGTAGCAAATAGAATTAGCCTCATCAATAATTATTTTCAGTTTACTTGTATATTTTAATCTGGTGATATGCATTTGTGACTTGGTTTTTTATTATTATTTGTAAGTTAAATAAAGACTGTGAAACCAGTGTCATAAAGTTTTTAATATTTGGTTTTTGATACCTTAATTTGAAATGGGACATGGTAAGTGTTTAACAAATGAAGAATTAGCAGTAATCAAAGCATACAAAGATACAGGCTTATCAAATGGGGAAATTGCAAAAATAATTAAAAAATCTCCAAAAGTGGTTAATAATTACTTCAAGATTGGTGTTAATTATGGAGCTTATAAAGAAAGTGATGGCAAATGTAAAATTGTTAATTGTACTAAACGAGTTATTGTACGTCGTGCTGCTGCTTAGCACATGACTGCATCTCAAATTCATCATAATTTACAATAACCTGTAACTGTTCAACATGTGAGACTAATCTTACATGAAGATCCAAACACAGTTTGGAATAAGCGTAAACCAAAACCAAAACTTACTGCTCGTCATAACGAAGTTAGATTATAACTTGCAAAAGAACACATGTCTTAGCAGGAAGAGTGGTATCAAGTTCTCTTCAGTGATGAAAAAAAGTTCAATCTAGATGGTCCTAATGGCTATCAATAAAAAGAGAAAGAAACTCGGATGAGTTGTAACTTTGGTGGTGGAAATGTTATGATTTTGAGGGTTTTTTCCTTTTCTGGAAAACTTGCACCGGCATGGATTTCAACAAAAATGAATTCATAGGACTATATTGACTTATTAGAAATAAGTTTGCTTGAACATAGTGAGGAATTGATGGGTAAAAATTTCACTTTTTAACAAAATAATGATATTATCCATAACTCAAAGCTTACAAAAGCTTGGTTTAGAGAAAAAAATATTCACGTAATGGAATGGCCCGCATCTAGTCCAAATCTTAACCCAATTGAAAATCTATGGGGAATACTTTCTAGAAAAGTTTATGAAAATGGTAAGCAATTTGAATCCACCTTAGAGCTGAAAACTCGAAGCTAGGAATGAAATATCTATAGAAACTATCCAAAATCTTGTGACTAAGTATATCAAGTCGCACATTTGAAGTCATTAAAAATTGAGGAAGCAATACTAAATATTAAATGAACGTAAAAACAAAACATTTTCTCTACTTTCTTGTATATAATTTAAATGAGGCTAATTCCATTTTCTCCACAAACTGAATACTTTTAATTTTTTTTCCATTTGAAATTAATTAAACATACCAATTTATAAACTTTTTAGTTATGGTACAGGTATATTAACTAGTATATATATATATATATATATATATATATATATATATATATAAATATATGTATATATATATATATATATATATATATATATATATATATATATATATATATATATATATATATATATATATATATATATATTAGTTAATATACCCGTACCCATAAAATATAGGTCATTAGATGCTAAGATTTACCTAATTGATTATGTAAACACAAGTATCTCTAACATAGATGACAACTGAGCTTCGTTTCTCCCAGGTGTTTTTAAAAGTTTAAGACTATAATCAAATTTTAACGGCTCATTATGACTATAAATATTAAGCTAAAGAGAACCCAGAAAACAGGTCATGGGGAGCTAGGCAGGTCAAATAAGTTAACTCTATCTGTTAAACTTTTCTTGTAGCAACTTTTACGCAATACCTACTCAAATATAACCCTTAACAAAAAAAAAATTTAATTAGGCTGTTTATAAAATTATGACATAAAATTATGGCAAGCAGAACTATTAAGAAAGAGGGAGGGGAAAATTAATAAATATGGTTATAAGTTTTTATTGAAGAACTTATTATAATGCCTAAGCGTAAGCATTAGTAGCTGTGTGATTAGATGCAACGTTCTCTGAGTGGCAAGGTAATGAGAAAATACTTTTTGTGTTTTTGATCTTACTGATTTTTTTAAAAATGCAATAAATATTCAAAAAACAAAACAGTTTAGTCAAAAAGAATTTAAACTGTTGGAAAAGTTTCAAAGTTTCGTTATATTATAAATACACTATCCTTAAATATACAATGCACAAACTCAACTTACCTACCGTCAGTAGTACTGACGTTTACAATTACAGATGTTTGTACATAATTTTATCTAAGTGAACTTTTTACATTTTAATATTACATACTGCTTTTAAACATTTGCATATTACATCTCTATTAATCATAAAAATCTATTTAATTGTAATTTTTATACAAGCACTTTCTTTTTTAAGAAAATATTGTGTATTTCAAATATTTCTTTTATAAATGTCATTAAGTCTTTGATCATTTGCTATGATCATGGAATCCACCTTTGTGTGAAACGAGTACTAACATGGCTAATTACAGACATCAATCAAGCAAATGAGAGTTCATCATTAAACCAGAGAGAAGAAGAATCAGATACAAAGTGAAATGTCAGCATGCACATCTCAGAGTTTTTGTCTTCATATTCAAAACTAAGCACCAAGTGTGCTTAGTTTAGAATATTGTTCGTGATGCATTTAACATAAAACTTGTCATTTTTTAAAACTAGACATTAGTTTTACCATTTTGAATAAGTTCCTCTGGCAATTTTCTCCATTTTATTATTTGAATCTGTTCAAACTAAAAAATCACACAAGTTGTAATTGCTATGCCAAATTTCATAAATTAAACTAATATGTCATTAATTAAACTAATTATGTCATAAATTAAACTAGTTATGTCATAAAATAAACTAATTATGTCATAAATTAAATTAATTATGTCAAAAATTATACTTCTTTTTTAATTTCTTAGAGTACATTTATCGATATTTTTTATTTCTTTATTTTTATATTTTTTTATGTGACAAATCAACATAATCAAAAATAAGCAAAAACATTGTGTTGCAATTGCAACTTATAAAAGTGTTAAAAATATTAAAGCTGAGATTACTAAAAAATATTGGAAAGTTTCAAAATTTTTTTATTTTTTATATATTTCTATATATCAGAAAAATATGCAAATCCTTGTGAGACAATTTATGCTGAGGACTCTTCTTTAATCAAAAACATTGCAACTTTTTTCCCATTCAAAAAAAAAGTGCTAATTTTGAAGGTTTTTAATTTAAGTAATCTTGATTTGAATATTTTTCACATTCATTTTATTCCAAGACCAAGACTACAACGAGCGAGATCTGAAAGTATAATACAATATACAATAACATAAATACAAAAATTCAAAACAAAACAGTTTAGGCAAAAAGACTATTAATTGTTAGAAATATTTTTAAGTTTTCTTATTTAAAATGTACATGAAACTTCTGACATTTACATTTACAGATGTTTGTATGTAACATTGTAAATGAGTAGATTTTTTACATTAACATATCACACTTGCATATTATATATTCTACGCAATTTAGTTACATATATGAATTTTTTTAAATATTGGAATGCTGAAGACAAGAGTTAAGTACTGTCTGTTTTAAAAGTGTATCAAAACTACCTTTTCAGTGAAAAATTATAAAACACATACTTGACAAATAAATATATAAGCATATTTCAATAATTGACAAAAAAGTAATCATAAACTCATCAATGTCACAAGTAAACAGAGGGTAACATTCTCATTAGGTGAATTCAACTATTGGAATGTTTAAAAATGTTTTTAAAGGGTCTCTCATTATTTCTTTTATGGATCATGTATTACTAGAATTGAAAGATAAATTCAAACTATCTGATAGAATTCAGTTGTTATTATTAACTTTTATACCTTCTTATAATAATTCCCAAGTGCTGCTAGTGTCCTCCAGAGAAATTTACAAAATATTTACATTGTTCTTTTTTCTTGGTTTTGCTCTTTTAATCACTATCATTAAAATGTGAAAAAAGCAAGAAGTGTAATTCAACCCCTTCATTTATACACAAGAGCAAAATAAGGATAGGAACAACTTTCAACGTGGCTTTAATACACATTAATTATGATTACAAGATTTAGATATGGCTGTGAAACTGTTTGAAAAAGTACATGATAGAAGATTAGACTTGGTCAACTTATTTCTAAGTTTGATTCTATTTAAAATTTTGGATTAAATCATAATTTTAATATACTTAAAATGATTTTTAAATTTTAATTAAAAAAATAACAGTAACAGACTACTGTTAAAAATTTGTCATCCTGTCTGGTTATGGACCTAAAAACTAGTCATTGGTGTGACACAAAAAAACTAGTCATTGGTGTGACACACAAAAACTAGTCATTGGTGTGACACACAAAAACTAGTCATTGGTGTGACACAAAAAAACTAGTCATTGGTGTGACACAAAAAAACTAGTCATTGGTGTGACACAAAAAAAGTAATAATAAAGAGAGTGAACTAAAAAATAAATCAATAAAAAGAAGAACAATAAATAAAAAAGCAAGACTAATAACAAAAAAAGGAAAAAGAAAATGAGATGACAAAAGAGAACAACGTTTAATGAGATATAATCAAAAGGATTATAAAATAAAAAATAAAAAAAAAAGCATAAGGGTATATTTAAATATTAAAATGAGACAAAATAAAATGAAATTACTTGAATAATAGCAATATTTATAAAAAGTAACAAAAATAAATATAATTAACAACACGGGTATTTTGAAATCAATTATTCCTTTTATCTTTGGTGGAGTTAACAAAGCACAAAAAGTTTATAAAAAAAAACAGTGATCTGAAAAAAAATGCCAGTCGCCCAAAACTATATTTAGTCAGTGATATTAAAAATTTATTCAGATATTTATAACTTTTATTAACATCTTACATTTAAAAAAAAATTATTTTATGAACTTCTTTTGAAGATTTTTTACTTTTTTATTTCAACTTTAATAGAAATTTTAAACTAAATGAACTATTTAGCAATATTGCAAGGTATATGTTAACACAAACTGAATATTAAGTTGAACTTTGTATCCAGTAAGAAAATAAAAATTTGTAAAATGAAAAAAAATTTTTTGTTGCCATGTTCATCTTACTGAAAAATTAAAAATAAAAACATGTCTAAAATCCTACTGTAAAAATAAAACAAACCTTAAACGAACTTGAACTTCGTAGAAATAGATTAAACTTTACACCTTATTTGACTGCGTGCTTAGATTATATTATGACATAATTTTGTTAAACTAATATGCAATTTAAAAAAAACCGACTTAACATGACACCTCAAGAAAAAACACACCCATTGTTTTATTATTTATCTAGCAATATAAAAAACAATGACCTGTCAAATTATAAAAATTACAAATTTATTTATATTTTTTTAAAAAAAGGTTGAGTGTGACTCAGATAAAAACTAGTCATTGGTGTGACACAAAAAAACTAGTCATTGGTGTGACACACAAAAACTAGTCATTGTGTGACACACAAAAACTAGTCATTGGTGTGACACAAAAAAACTAGTCATTGGTGTGACACAAAAAAACTAGTCATTGGTGTGACACACAAAAAACTAGTCATTGGTGTGACACAAAAAAACTAGTCATTGGTGTGACACAAAAAAACTAGTCATTGGTGTGACACACAAAAAAACTAGTCATTGGTGTGACACAAAAAAACTAGTCATTGGTGTGACACAAAAAAACTAGTCATTGGTGTGACACAAAAAAACTAGTCATTGGTGTGACACACAAAAACTAGTCATTGATGTGACACAAAAAAACTAGTCATTGGTGTGACACAAAAAAACTAGTCATTGGTGTGACACAAAAAAACTAGTCATTGGTGTGACACAAAAAAACTAGTCATTGGTGTGACACAAAAAAACTAGTCATTGATGTGACACAAAAAAACTAGTCATTGGTGTGACACACAAAAACTAGTCATTGGTGTGACACACAAAAACTAGTCATTGGTGTAACACACAAAAACTAGTCATTGGTGTGACACACAAAAACTAGTCATTGGTGTGACACAAAAAAACTAGTCATTAGTGTGACACACAAAAACTAGTCATTGGTGTGACACAAAAAAACTAGTCATTGGTGTGACACACAAAAAAACTAGTCATTGGTGTGACACAAAAAAACTAGTCATTGGTGTGACACACAAAAACTAGTCATTGGTGTGACACACAAAAACTAGTCATTGGTGTGACACACAAAAACTAGTCATTGGTGTGACACACAAAAACTAGTTATTGGTGTGACACAAAAAAACTAGTCATTGGTGTGACACAAAAAAACTAGTCATTGGTGTGACACACAAAAACTAGTCATTGGTGTGACACACAAAAACTTGTCATTGGTGTGACACACAAAAACTAGTCATTGGTGTGACACAAAAAAACTAGTCATTGGTGTGACACAAAAAAACTAGTCATTGGTGTGACACAAAAAAACTAGTCATTGGTGTGACACAAAAAAACTAGTCATTGGTGTGACACAAAAAAAGTAATAATAAAGAGAGTAAACTAAAAAATAAATCAATAAAAAGAAGAACAATAAATAAAAAAGCAAGACTAATAACAAAAAAAGGAAAAAGGAAATGAGATGACACAAGAGAACAACGTTTAATGAGATATAATCAAAAGGATTATAAAATAAAAAATAAAAAAAAAAGCATAAGGGTATATTTAAATATTAAAATGAGACAAAATAAAATGAAATTACTTAAATAATAACAATATTTATAAAAAGTAACAAAAATAAATATAATTAACAACACGGGTATTTTGAAATCAATTATTCCTTTTATCTTTGGTGGAATTAACAGAGCGCAAAAAGTTTATAAAAAAAAACAGTGATCTGAAAAAAAATGCCAGTCGCCCAAAACTATATTTAGTCAGTGATAATAAAAGCTTATTCAGATATTTATAACTTTTATTAACATCTTACATTTAAAAAAAAATTATTTTATGAACTTCTTTTGAAGATTTTTTTATTTTTTTATTTCAACTTTAATAGAAATTTTAAACTAAATGAACTATTTAGCAATATAGCAAGGTATATGTTAACACAAACTGAATATTAAGTTGAACTTTGTATCCAGTAAGAAAATAAAAATTTGTAAAATGAAAAAAAATTTTTTGTTGCCATGTTCATCTTACTGAAAAATTAAAAATAAAAACATGTCTAAAATCCTACTGTAAAAATAAAACAAACCTTAAATGAACTTGAACTTCGTAGAAATAGATTAAACTTTACACCTTATTTGACTGCGTGCTTAGATTATATTATGACATAATTTTGTTAAACTAATATGCAATTTAAAAAAAACCGACTTAACATGACACCTCAAGAAAAAACACACCCATTGTTTTATTATTTATCTAGCAATATAAAAAACAATGACCTGTCAAATTATAAAAATTACAAATTTATTTATATTTTTTTAAAAAAAGGTTGAGTGTGACTCAGATAAAAACTAGTCATTGGTGTGACACAAAAAAACTAGTCATTGGTGTGACACACAAAAACTAGTCATTGTGTGACACACAAAAACTAGTCATTGGTGTGACACAAAAAAACTAATCATTGGTGTGACACAAAAAAACTAGTCATTGGTGTGACACACAAAAAACTAGTCATTGGTGTGACACAAAAAAACTAGTCATTGGTGTGACACAAAAAAACTAGTCATTGGTGTGACACACAAAAAAACTAGTCATTGGTGTGACACAAAAAAACTAGTCATTGGTGTGACACAAAAAAACTAGTCATTGGTGTGACACAAAAAAACTAGTCATTGGTGTGACACAAAAAAACTAGTCATTGGTGTGACACAAAAAAACTAGTCATTGGTGTGACACAAAAAAACTAGTCATTGGTGTGACACAAAAAAAGTAATAATAAAGAGAGTAAACTAAAAAATAAATCAATAAAAAGAAGAACAATAAATAAAAAAGCAAGACTAATAACAAAAAAAGGAAAAAGGAAATGAGATGACACAAGAGAACAACGTTTAATGAGATATAATCAAAAGGATTATAAAATAAAAAATAAAAAAAAAAGCATAAGGGTATATTTAAATATTAAAATGAGACAAAATAAAATGAAATTACTTAAATAATAACAATATTTATAAAAAGTAACAAAAATAAATATAATTAACAACACGGGTATTTTGAAATCAATTATTCCTTTTATCTTTGGTGGAGTTAACAAAGCACAAAAAGTTTATAAAAAAAAACAGTGATCTGAAAAAAAATGCCAGTCGCCCAAAACTATATTTAATCAGTGATAATAAAAGCTTATTCAGATATTTATAACTTTTATTAACATCTTACATTTAAAAAAAAATTATTTTATGAACTTCTTTTGAAGATTTTTTTATTTTTTTATTTCAACTTTAATAGAAATTTTAAACTAAATGAACTATTTAGCAATATTGCAAGGTATATGTTAACACAAACTGAATATTAAGTTGAACTTTGTATCCAGTAAGAAAATAAAAATTTGTAAAATGAAAAAAAATTTTTTGTTGCCATGTTCATCTTACTGAAAAATTAAAAATAAAAACATGTCAAAAATCATACTGTAAAAATAAAACAAACCTTAAATGAACTTGAACTTCGTAGAAATAGATTAAACTTTACACCTTATTTGACTGCGTGCTTAGATTATATTATGACATAATTTTGTTAAACTAATATGCAATTTAAAAAAAACCGACTTATCATGACACCTCAAGAAAAAACACACCCATTGTTTTATTATTCATCTAGCAATATAAAAAACAATGACCTGTAAAATTATAAAAATTACAAATTTATTTATATTTTTTAAAAAAAGGTTGAGTGTGACTCAGATAAAAACTAGTCATTGGTGTGACACAAAAAAACTAGTCATTGGTGTGACACACAAAAACTAGTCATTGGTGTGACACACAAAAACTAGTCATTGGTATGACACAAAAAAACTAGTCATTGGTGTGACACAAAAAAACTAGTCATTGGTGTGACACAAAAAAAAATAGTCATTGGTGTGACACACAAAAACTAGTCATTGGTGTGACACAAAAAAACTAGTCATTGGTGTGACACAAAAAAACTAGTCATTGGTGTGACACACAAAAACTAGTCATTGGTGTGACACACAAAAACTAGTCATTGGTATGACACAAAAAAACTAGTCATTGGTGTGACACAAAAAAACTAGTCATTGGTGTGACACAAAAAAAAATAGTCATTGGTGTGACACACAAAAACAAGTCATTGGTGTGACACAAAAAAACTAGTCATTGGTGTGACACAAAAAAACTAGTCATTGGTGTGACACAAAAAAACTAGTCATTGGTGTGACACACAAAAAAACTAGTCATTGGTGTGACACAAAAAAACTAGTCATTGGTGTGACACAAAAAAAAATAGTCATTGGTGTGACACACAAAAACTAGTCATTGGTGTGACACAAAAAAACTAGTCATTGGTGTGACACACAAAAACTAGTCATTGGTGTGACACACAAAAACTAGTCATTGGTATGACACAAAAAAACTAGTCATTGGTGTGACACAAAAAAACTAGTCATTGGTGTGACACAAAAAAAAATAGTCATTGGTGTGACACACAAAAACTAGTCATTGGTGTGACACAAAAAAACTAGTCATTGGTGTGACACAAAAAAACTAGTCATTGGTGTGACACACAAAAACTAGTCATTGGTGTGACACACAAAAACTAGTCATTGGTATGACACAAAAAAACTAGTCATTGGTGTGACACAAAAAAACTAGTCATTGGTGTGACACAAAAAAAAATAGTCATTGGTGTGACACACAAAAACTAGTCATTGGTGTGACACAAAAAAACTAGTCATTGGTGTGACACAAAAAAACTAGTCATTGGTGTGACACAAAAAAACTAGTCATTGGTGTGACACACAAAAAAACTAGTCATTGGTGTGACACAAAAAAACTAGTCATTGGTGTGACACAAAAAAAAATAGTCATTGGTGTGACACACAAAAACTAGTCA
This sequence comes from Hydra vulgaris, assembly GCF_038396675.1. Lineage (NCBI taxonomy): Eukaryota > Metazoa > Cnidaria > Hydrozoa > Anthoathecata > Hydridae > Hydra > Hydra vulgaris. Next base: position 46,179,818 of record NC_088921.1, read on the forward strand.
TTGGTGTGACACAAAAAAACTAGTCACTGGTGTGACACAAAAAAACTAGTCATTGGTGTGACACACAAAAACTAGTCATTGGTGTGACACACAAAAACTAGTCATTGGTATGACACAAAAAAACTAGTCATTGGTGTGACACAAAAAAACTAGTCATTGGTGTGACACAAAAAAAAATAGTCATTGGTGTGACACACAAAAACTAGTCATTGGTGTGACACAAAAAAACTAGTCATTGGTGTGACACAAAAAAACTAGTCATTGGTGTGACACAAAAAAACTAGTCATTGGTGTGACACACAAAAAAACTAGTCATTGGTGTGACACAAAAAAACTAGTCATTGGTGTGACACAAAAAAAAATAGTCATTGGTGTGACACACAAAAACTAGTCATTGGTGTGACACAAAAAAACTAGTCACTGGTGTGACACAAAAAAACTAGTCATTGGTGTGACACAAAAAAACTAGTCATTGGTGTGACACAAAAAAACTAGTCATTGGTGTGACACAAAAAAACTAGTCATTGGTGTGACACACAAAAACTAGTCATTGGTGTGACACACAAAAACTAGTCATTGGTGTGACACACAAAAACTAGTCATTGGTGTGACACACAAAAACTTGTCATTGGTGTGACACAAAAAAACTAGTCATTGGTGTGACACACAAAAACTAGTCATTGGTGTGACACACAAAAACTAGTCATTGGTGTGACACAAAAAAACTAGTCATTGGTGTGACACAAAAAAACTAGTCATTGGTGTGACACAAAAAAAGTAATAATAAAGAGAGTAAACTAAAAAATAAATCAATAAAAAGAAGAACAATAAATAAAAAAGCAAGACTAATAACAAAAAAAGGAAAAAGGAAATGAGATGACACAAGAGAACAACGTTTAATGAGATATAATCAAAAGGATTATAAAATAAAAAATAAAAAAAAAAGCATAAGGGTATATTTAAATATTAAAATGAGACAAAATAAAATGAAATTACTTAAATAATAACAATATTTATAAAAAGTAACAAAAATAAATATAATTAACAACACGGGTATTTTGAAATCAATTATTCCTTTTATCTTTGGTGGAATTAACAGAGCACAAAAAGTTTATAAAAAAAAACAGTGATCTGAAAAAAAATGCCAGTCGCCCAAAACTATATTTAGTCAGTGATAATAAAAGCTTATTCAGATATTTATAACTTTTATTAACATATTACATTTAAAAAAAAATTATTTTATGAACTTCTTTTGAAGATTTTTTTATTTTTTTATTTCAACTTTAATAGAAATTTTAAACTAAATGAACTATTTAGCAATATTGCAAGGTATATGTTAACACAAACTGAATATTAAGTTGAACTTTGTATCCAGTAAGAAAATAAAAATTTGTAAAATGAAAAAAAAATTTTTGTTGCCATGTTCATCTTACTGAAAAATTAAAAATAAAAACATGTCTAAAATCCTACTGTAAAAATAAAACAAACCTTAAATGAACTTGAACTTCGTAGAAATAGATTAAACTTTACACCTTATTTGACTGCGTGCTTAGATTATATTATGACATAATTTTGTTAAACTAATATGCAATTTAAAAAAAACCGACTTAACATGACACCTCAAGAAAAAACACACCCATTGTTTTATTATTCATCTTCTTTTTAATCATTTTTAATCTACTTTTATTATTTTTAATTGCTTCATTTTTAATATTCATATATTGTTTATTAAAAAACAATTTAATATTATCAGGTAAGGATATAAAATATAGGTTGATGATGACTTAATTAATAAATCAGTAAGATAACACAACCTATGACTCTATAAAAAGTGATTGGATTTGAAAGGAAACAAATTATTTATTATGCTTTATATTTATAAAAAAATTAAAACTAATATATATAATAATAAACTACCGATGGTATTTTATTAGACGTGCCAACATTTTATCTTCGGCAGACTCAGGATCAAAAACCAATCTTTGCATGACATCTTCTTTTGTTGGAGGATTAAAAGTCAAATGATAAACATCTTTATATAAAAAAAAATTATTTTTAAAAACATAAATGAAAACTGCACATACTGTTTTTAGTTTTTTATTTTATAGTCTTAAAAAATACAGTTAAAAATCTAAAGGTGTCTAAAGAAATTCTTTTTTTGTTGAAGCAAATGTTCTGTACAAAGGTACAATTTTAGCCACTCAAACAAGAAATCATCAAGAGAAAAGACACAGATTTAAAAAAAGTAAAAAAGATTTATTAATTTAAAATTTAACACTAGGTAAACTAAAAATGAATTTTTAATGAGTTGAACAAAATACATTAGGAAGCATATAAACATAAATTCAAGTTTGAACACACCTTAAATTCATTATACAATTATAACTTCAAAATAAGTAGTGCATTTTACAATTTCATAACAAGTAGTGAATACAACAACTTTACAAAAAGTAGTGTATGTAATTACTTTGTTATTTATCAAGTCATCAAACTTTGTGAGATACTTTACTTAGTAAGATACTTGAGATACTTTTACTGAGTATATAAAAAAAAAAAATATTAAAATATAAATCAAAATATTTTATCTGATATTTTTTCAAGTGCTATACTTTACAAAATTTTTAGCAAAAATCATAAAAAAGAAATGGGCCCTACCATGTGTTAAAAAATCTATTCTTTTGCCAACAACTCTTTCAATCAATACTCTATCAGGAGCTTCTAGAAGAACTATAAAAAATGTAATTATTAAATAAAATCAGAAATTGCTGAAAAATTTAAATTGGATTTTTAAAACTGACAACTAATTTTGATCAGCATCTAAAACTGATTTTTAACATGTCATTAAAAAAAAAAAAATAAAAAAAAAACAAAAACAATGACCTGTCAAATTATAAAAATTACAAATTTATTTATATTTTTTTAAAATTAGGTTGAGTGTGACTCAGATAAAAACTAGTCATTGGTGTGACACAAAAAAACTAGTCATTGGTGTGACACAAAAAAACTAGTCATTGGTGTGACACAAAAAAACTAGTCATTGGTGTGACACAAAAAAACTAGTCATTGGTGTGACACAAAAAAACTAGTCATTGGTGTGACACAAAAAAACTAGTCATTGGTGTGACACAAAAAAACTAGTCATTGGTGTGACACACAAAAACTAGTCATTGGTGTGACACACAAAAACTAGTCATTGGTGTGACACACAAAAACTAGTCATTGGTATGACACAAAAAAACTAGTCATTGGTGTGACACAAAAAAACTAGTCATTGGTGTGACACAAAAAAACTAGTCATTGGTGTGACACACAAAAACTAGTCATTGGTGTGACACAAAAAAACTAGTCATTGGTGTGACACACAAAAACTAGTCATTGGTGTGACACAAAAAAACTAGTCATTGGTGTGACACAAAAAAACTAGTCATTGGTGTGACACAAAAAAACTAGTCATTGGTGTGACACAAAAAAAGTAATAATAAAGAGAGTAAACTAAAAAAGAAATCAATAAAAAGAAGAACAATAAATAAAAAAGCAAGACTAATAACAAAAAAAGGAAAAAGGAAATGAGATGACACAAGAGAACAACGTTTAATGAGATATAATCAAAAGAATTATAAAATAAAAAATAAAAAAAAAAGCATAAGGGTATATTTAAATATTAAAATGAGACAAAATAAAATGAAATCACTTGAATAATAGCAATATTTATAAAAAGTAACAAAAATAAATATAATTAACAACACATAATCAACAACACCACACAAAATAATACATGACAATATAAACAATACACAAAAGTAAACACCAATATAAACAATATACAAAAATAGATGACAATATAAAAAAGATATAAAGACACAACACTATAAAAAATACACAGAAATACATGAAAATATAACCAATCCATAAAAATACACACCAGCTCAAACAATACACAAAAACACACCACAACATAAACACTGAAAGCAACATACACCACAATATAAACACTGCAAGCAACATACACCACAATATAAACACCGCAACCAACATACACCACAATATAAACACTGCAAGCAACATAAATTAATAAAACCTAAAAAATTGTTCTTTTTGTTTTTTTTCATTAACATATTATAGTTTTTTATTTCCAAATTTATCACAAACATTTTTTTCTTTAACCTTCGCTTTTAGTTGGTTTGTTTTTTTAATATTTTTTTCTTTCAATTTTTTATTTATTTCTTATCTTAAATATTTTAATTGTTTTCACTTTATTTATTTACTTTTAAATCTTCTATTTAACAATTTTCTTTATTTTTCCTTTCCTCATTTATCTATTTTTCTCCTTTCCTCCATTAAAAAAACACTTCCTCTATTTGCAAAGTCAAGTTATATTTTTAAAGTTTATATTTTTGCATATGGTTTATATTTTAAACAAACTTATATTTTTTTATTTAAAAGTTTATATTTGTGCATATGGTTTCATAATAATAAGAGAACAACAAATTTGTATGCTAAGTTTTAATTAGGGAATAGTAGTTTTAATATTTAAAAAATCTTTTTTTTAATCAAAACAAAAAAAAAAAAAATATTGGTAAAAATGTTAAAAAAAATAAATTTAAAAGCTTGTATAAAATAAGGCACATACCAACATGCTTTGGATAAATTCCAGCTGCTTGCATCTTTAATGCCTACAATAGTAATATATAGCTACAAATATTTTAATTAATTTATAATTTATATTAAATTTAATTAAAATATTATGATATAATTAGTAAGTGCAAAAAGCAGCTTAGTAACAAATATTCAGTCATTTCAAAATCTTTAGCAAAAATCTATAAAAATATAGCAAACTTAATTTAGACCATTAAAAATACACAGGTGCATCAAAGAGCTATTAAACTCACTAAAACATACAGGTATATTAATACTTTACAACTTTGAGCTTCATTTAAACTTTTTAAATAAAAAGAAAATGATCACTGCAAAAGGAAATAAGAGAATTAAAAATACATAATAGAAACAAAAACCTTTAAATTCCTAAAAAAAAATCTGTTGCAAAGTTTTTTGACAAAGGTAATTGTAACAAAATAAAAAAAAATCTACCTGTTCTCTATTTTCAGGCAAAGCATCCAGTAACCATCCCTTCAGATAAAAAATAAGACCTATATAAATTTACCAAACGCCTATATAAATTTACCAAACGCCTATATAAATTTACCTATATTATAAGTTTTATTTAACATCAGTGAACCTACAATTTTAAATTTGTAAATACATTTTTTTATTTAGAGATACTCATTGAGGTTCAATCTACAAAGAAATGTTAAAAATTAATTCATTCTCAGCTTTACAACAAGAATGTTAAAAAATACAAAAAAAGAAAAAGCAGATCTAAAAATTTTTTGAGAGTAATGCACGCTTTTTTTGGAACAAAACTCTTCATTTATCTTAAAGGGCATTAAAATATATTGGAAAAAAGTTTTTTTTAAGGCATTGCAATTAAAAAGATGCAAGAAACAATGTATTTTCATGTTTTATATTATGATTTTTTTAGAGGCTATGTTTTACTGTTTATGTAGCTTAGAGTGCAATATGTTAATCTGCTAATGTTAATGCGATTCTTTATTTTCACAAAATTCCTTGATCACTATATAATATGTTACTATAAAGTTAATAATTTATTACCCAACATTGCGTTTGGAAAGCTCAGATGTCTAGTGTGTCTCATAGTCATAAGCCGCTTAGATGCAGGTTCAAATTCTTGCTAGGCTTGTTTTTTTATTTTTATATTTATTGATATTTTTATTTATTTTTGGCTTCTACACAGCTTTTAATCTGTAACAGATCATTATGGCTTAGCAAAGCGGAACATATATAGGGGTTGACTGGAGCGCTCACATCTCAGTTGACCCTAGTTTGCACATCAATATTTGCAATCCACAATACCGATTTTTTTTTAAGCAATCTATTAAATACTAAAATGAGTAGAAGTCTTGGCAATTTTTCTTACATTTTGAAGCAACTGATGCAATTGTTCTCTACTATCTACAATTTTATTTTGTAATCAAAAATTTTAATAAGGTAACCAATTGTCTTTGTACAGTTAAGAAAACTTTTTGAATGGTTTGTAACATCTGATGCAATTGTTCTTTTTATCATTAAATAATTGGTTAAAAATGTTTTTAGCCATTCATTTAATGTTACTTTTTAGTCAAACATTTAATTAAAAGAACAATTGCATCAGTTGCTACAAAAAATACAAAAGGTTTTATAAAATGTTTAAAAACCATTGGTTAAAACAATTTAAAAAAAAAACTGTAACCAATTAGATTGTAGATAGCAGAGAACAATTGTATCAATTCCTCCAAAACATAAGAATTTTTAGTAAACCCGAAAACACTCTTTTAAAAGTGAGTTAACATTAAATAAAATTTAAATAGTGAACTTTACTGAAGGTATTCACAGCTTCAATTTTATTCTAAAATTTACATAAAAGTACAATCTGAACACTTAAGGTAAGGGTTAAATAATGATACACTTAATTTAATGTTAAAAAGAGACTGATGCCAGCGCATCAGCGTCATCACCCAGGATCCACCCCTAAATATTTGTTAAAACAAAGTAAATTTAAATACTATTACAAAAAACATAGATACCAAAAAAATTAAAAAAATATAAAAATCAAAACTAACCGAAAAATTATTTTTTTAGTCCTTTATATTTCTTTGAAATCCTTTAAATATTTTTCTCAACTTTAAAGGTTTAAAAACACTAAGAGTATCACTATTTTATATGCATATTTATTCTGATTTTACTACTGTAAAAGTCATAATAAATAAGCTTAAAATTATTTGATAAATAATTATTCCGTTGTGAACTGATGTTTTAAAAAATAAATGCTATCAATAATTCTTTTAGCTATCCTATATTTACAAAATAATTTAAAAAAATTCAAATTGTACCTTCATTAAACAGTCATCCATAGATATTCTTTTCTGAATAGCTTCAACAACATCCTTATCAAAGTTGTATTTAACAATTATTTAATATATTTGACTAATAAAAATAACTTTTATTCAATAAAATAAAATTTAAATTTATATTAAAGAAACTAAAAAATAATGTATATATATTATTATCTCTACTTCAAAAAAAACTTTAGAATTTAAAAATTAGTTTAAAAAAACAAAACAATATATATATATATATATATATATATATATATATATATATATATATATATATATATATATATATATATATATATATATATATATATATATATATATATATATATATATATATATACATATATATATATATGTATGTATAATCAGAAAGATACCATAGGTTACAATGTTACATCTCATTAGGTCATGTCACGTGTTGCTATGTAATATGTTACATCCCGGTTATGTATAAAAAAACAAACATTTTGCACATAGCATTACATTACAGAACTACATATTGTTAAGTTACAATGTTACGTCTTGGTTATGTAAATATGTGTGTATATATATATATATATATATATATATATATATATATATATATATATATATATATATATATATATATATATATATATAAATATGTATATATATATATATATATATATATTTTTTTTTTTTTTTTTTTTTTTTTTTAAAAATGTTCGGTTCACACAAGGCTGCACGCAGCCACAAATTAAATTTGGAGGTTAGTTTAAGATAAAATACGATGATTGTAGAGCAAGATAACGATTGACGGACGATTTAAAAGATTGCAAATTAAATGAATCAGGAAAGCAAGATGAAGGAAGAGAATTCCAAAGAGCTGATGTTCGAGGAAAAAAACTAGACGAATAAGCGTTTTTGGAGCACTTAGGAACAGTCACAGAAAAAGGATGACACTTAATTGAATGACGAGTAACACGAGAATGAATTTTAGTAGATGACACAAGAGACGTTAGCTCTTTCGAGCAGTGCCCATTATAGTATTTGTAGAAAAGAGAAAGAGAGGCAACATTACGACGATGTGATAATGGTTGAAGATTGGCTGCAAGAGCAGGTCCAACTATGTTTACAATGAGTTTTTGCACCTTGTCTAAAAGAGAAAGGGCATCATTAGAAGATCCGCCCCAGATATGGCAACAGTATTCCATACAAGACCGGATTTGAAATTTATAGAGGTAGAGAATAGAATCCAGAGTAAGAAAGTGGCGAGCTCGATAAAGAGATGCAACCTTAGCAGATGCTAATTTTGCAACCGATTTGATATATGGTTTCCAAGAAAGATTGGAAGTAAGAGTTAATCCTAGAAGATGAAGAGTAGGTGACTTATCGAGTACATCACCGTTCATAAATATAGGAAGATCTAAATTATTGCGATAACGATTGGCTGAAAAAAATTGAGTTTTATTTGAATTAAAGTTCACCAGCCACTGTGAGCCCCATGCTGTAGCAGTAGTGAGATCCTTTTCAAGCTCAAATGCCCCCTCCAGGCAATCAGAGGGTGTTGGTTTCTTATCACGACAAGAATAAATGGTAGTATCATCAGCAAACAATGCCACCTTAGATGTGAGAATATCTGGAAGATCGTTAATGTAAATTAAAAAGAGTATAGGGCCAAGGATAGAACCTTGAGGAACCCCTGAAGTTACAGAATAAGAAGAAGAGTGTTGTCCATCGAGGACAACTTTTATGCTACGATTGGAAAGGAAGGATTCAATGATCTTAAAAATGTTGCCGGATACACCATAAGAAGAAAGCTTATGGAGAAGACCAGCATGCCAAACTTTATCAAACGCTTTTGAAATGTCAAGAGCGATGGCCTTAACCTCTCCACCTTCATCTAATGCACGATAAAACCTGTCAGTTATTACTGTTAGCAAATCAGCTGTAGAACGAGAAGATCGAAATCCATATTGATGGTCAGAAAGTAAGTTATTAGATTCAAGATGAGAAATTAAGTGTTTGTTAATTAAAGATTCAAAAACCTTGCTTATGATAGGAAGAAGACTTATGGGACGGTAGTTAGACGAATCAGATCGCTCCCCAGAATTTTTGAAGATAGGGATAACAGATGCGGCTTTCCAGCAGGCTGGAAAACAAGACTCTGATAAGCACTTGTTGAATAGTTTTGAGAGTATAGACGACAGCTCTGGAGAACACTTCTGCAAGACAATAACAGGTATGTTGTCTGGGCCACATGCTGTAGAAGAGTCTAGACAGGAAATCACTTTAGATACAGATGCTGAAGTGATATGAATGTCAAGCAATAAATCAACCTGTTTGTTGGCAATATCAGGTAGAACGCAATTAGTGGAATCAAGAGATGATATTGATGAAAAGTTTTTAGCAAACAGTTCGGCTTTGTCTTTAGGTGAGGTGACAAAGTCTGAACCATACAAGAGAGGTGGAATTATAGATTTGCCCTTATTATTGATATTATTAAAGATTCTCCAGAAGTCACGAGAGCCTAATTTTTGAGATGAGATACGAGATTTCATGACCTGAGAATAGCGGGTTTTGGCGTTAGACAAAACCTTTTTACAATTGTTTCTAGCAGTAATAAACAGACGTCTGTTTTCTGGAGAACTGTTTTGCTGATAAATATCGAAGTAACGGTTTCGATTGGCAATCGCAGCAGCACAGTGTGAGGAAAACCATGGAGGAGAGTGAGGCTTGACCTGGAATCGTCGAGAGGGAATAAAAGATTCCATGCCAGCCTGAATCCACGAAGTTATATAAGAAGCACATTTGTCGACAGGAAGTTGTAAGATTTCTACCCAAGGGCCATCACGAAGAAAATCACGGAAAGAATCCCAGTCAGCTTTACTGTAGTTGTAAGAGGTTCGATAGTAGGGGTATTCAGGTGATGAAGAAGAATGAGATATTAGTTTTAAAGAGATCAAACTGTGATCAGAAGCACCTAAGGGTGAATGTGGAGAAACTGAGCACTGACTAGGATCAGAAACAAGACATAACTCGAGTAGAGAAGGTAAATGATTAGGGTTGTCAGGAAAGCGAGTTGGAAAGTTGACTATTTGAGTTAGGGATTGAGAAAGGCAAAAGTTGTGGGCTTTAATGCCTGCAGAGTCACTGACACTAGAGCCAAGCCATTCAGAGTGGTGAGCATTAAAGTCACCGACAAAAACTATATTAGCTGATGGATAAAGAGAGAGGGCTTGGTCAATATGATCAGAAATAACATCAAAAAGAGTACAGTCTTGAGATGAAGGAGATCGATATAGAACAAAGAGAAAGGCAATAGAGTGAAGTGGTGCTAAACGAAAGCACATGAAAGAATAGTCTGTGGATTCAAACCTAGTTTCACGACAAACAGGTGAATTCTTACGAATGTAAATGCCCAGGCCAAGCATGTGACTATTGGAGTCTTTACGAATCAGAGGAAGATAACCATCAACACTAAGATCACAAGATGAGACAGCCGAACTCAAATTAGTCTCACAAAGAGCAAGTAGGTCTGGTGAACTTTGCAAGAGATAAGACTCAACAGAAGAAAAGTTACTTCGAAGACCACGAATATTAGTGAATGATAGGTTTAGAGAACTTGGTGATGATGATGGTTTTTTGTGTTTTATAGTTTTTGGTACTTTATTCATTTTTAAATTAGATTGAAGAACTTGACTCAAAGCATAGATAGTACTCAGAACACCGTTTAATAGCCCAAGCAATTGCCTCATTACTACTAATAAACCCTAAGCCGTAACAAAGGGCTCCAAATGTGGCCTCCGCAATGCACACCAAAAGTACAAACAGGGACACCATCCATGCGCAACATGGCACTGTTAATACTTTGATATTTTTTAGCTGTTGATGGAATCAGCCTCTCTGAGAGCTACCACAGAGTTCGGGAAACCTGACTACCAGCCGGCCTCAGAACCATAAAACTGAGTTTTAGAGCTGTACCCTCATAAGGAGATAATAGAATGAGTTGCCTAGTCATAAAAACAGTGACACAAGCAAACCCATGCATTGAGTCAAGAAGATCCAGCATTCAACATCCTAAACTGGAAACAATGTATTAAAAATACATCTGCGCCAGCCTAATAGATGAAGAAGGGGTGCGAGGCTGGTCAACAGATAGAATCTGTTTACCCCTTAAATTATACCCTTAATTTATACTTAAATTATACCCTTAAATTATACCCTTAAATTATACCCTTAAATTATTACCCCTTAATTATACATACATTTTATACATTAATTATACATACATACAATTAATTATACTAATAATTATACATACATTTTATACATTAATTATACATACATACAATTAATTATACATAATAATTAATTATACATACATACAAGGGGTAATAATTATACATAAATTATTACCCCTTAATTATATATACACATTACTTCTAAAACAAATAACTAAAAAAAAAAATTTGAACATATAACAAACAAAAATTTCATGTTATTTAACTTACTTCATCAGATATAGCTGAAATATCTTCTCTGCAAATAAATATGCAGCCATGAGTTTTACAAACATCTTGAGACTACTCAAACAAAAATTTTGTATAATTATATTAGCATTTGTCAAAATTTTATTAGATATTTTATAGTTTAATTGAAAAAAAGTAAAACTATTTATAAACATACAATGGTTTGTTTACCAACACCAGGTGGTCCTAAAACGCATACCTGTAAAACTAATAAAAAATATATATGAATTATTATTTATTTTTTTTGCTAACAAACTCTTTGAGTTTGTTAGCCAAAGGGACAAACTAGCAAAAGATCCACCTTGACATGAAACTTCTTTTAAACTAAATCTTAATTTGAATCTAAAAATTTAATTTGAAAATTAATTAATATTTATAAACTTAATTATAACTCCATTAAACTCCATTAAAGCTTCAATTAAAAATAAGTTATTGCAGAATGAAATCACTTATTTTTAATTTCCAAGTTACTTCAAATTTAAAAACTAAATTTAAGTATTTTTGACAGGATTTTATTTTTAAAACTTATGTTCTAAACATAACATAAACGTCTTTTAAACATTTTTAAACAACTTCTTATCGCTTAGAAATTTAGAGCATTTAGAAGAAGTTTAAAAATTGCTTAAAAGACATTCAGAATATAACTTTTAAAAACAAATGCTCTTTGAGTTAGGCTAGGCATAACAATGTAAGCTTAAATACAGCTGTTTCATATGGTTGTTTGTTTTGTATAATCATACAACCACATGGAAAAAAAAATCTCAAAATTTTTTAGTCACTCGCATAACATAATAGTTAATTGATTACAAGTTACTAGACAATAAAACATAAAAAAATAACACATTTTTCTGCATTTATTATTTTTTTATCATATTAAAGTTTCAAGGTTTTATTTTTGTTCCTGCTGCAATAAGGCATTGCTGCTGTGTTTTTCTTATAAAAAATAAAATCTGTATAATTTATATCAATTTCCATTATAACTTCATTTAATTTACTTTTTTCAAACAACATTGCACTAGTATATAAACATTTTAAGCAACTCAAGTTGAATCTATAATTCATTTAGTGCATAAACCCATGTTTTATAGGTCAAAGATTGGTGTCACTCACAGGTTTTTTAGATACCAATTTATTTTATTTGTCACTTTATACTCAAATTAATTTTTATTTAGTTTTACTACTTCCTATAGCATAATAAAATACTGAAATGTCTGATTGCTCATGCCTTATTGCTCATGTCAAATTTTTCATTTAAATGTTTTACATCAGATGTTAACATCATTAAAACTCTTTCTGCTTCAGTCCTATTAGTTTAAAAGTAAAAACTTTTTTCTAAAGTATCTTTTCTGTTTTGAAAAGCTGTTTTTATATAACTTTTTATCTATATAGTGCAGTGTAGAACTAAAACAAGTCTTTTTAACCCAATATTCAAGAAAAAACAAATAATATCACTAATCTTTAAATTTTTGGCTCCTGACAGATTTTTATTGATGTAATTAATATATTTGACAATAACTTTCTCTTTTTCTTAAGCTATTTTGAATATTGTCCATTAAGAATAACTAATGAAATTTTATTATTGGCCATTTTGTAATATAATTTAAATAAAAATATTTTTCGTCACTCTACGGAATGTAACAAATTAAAAAGTGACATAAAATTAGTTTTGGCTCAAGCATTTTTCACTTTGACAACGCTGAACCTAAATAGCATAGACTAGAAAATGATTTAAATATAATTTTAAGACTTCAAAATCACTAAATCATACAAAATATGATTTCAAATCAAAATCAAAAATCACAGTTAATGATATAAATCATGATTTTAAATGGTTGGATTTTAAACTTACAAAATAATGATTACGACTAAGCAAATTTTACAAAAGTAATGTCCATTTTCTGCCTTTCCTTTAGGGAAGGTAGAAAATGGACATTACTTTTGAAAATTAAAAATTTACTAGGCTAAATTTAAAACCTGTCAATAAAATTAAGTTAGGTATAAGATAGTAAAATTAAATATCTTATTAATTCACTATCCTCGCGTTTAGGCAGCAGGGGTCATACTTTTTAGAGTATTTTTATTTCTTAGGCTTCCATCACCACCATATTTTGCATGACATTTTCCCATTTGACTTAAGCATAAACATACTTTAGTTTAGAGTTTGCATAATGCCAGAAAGTGTTATATCTGAAACATTCAAAAATTCTGTCAGCATCTATTCTCTACTTCTAACTTTAAAACTCTTTAATTTTTTAACTTTAACTTTAACTTTAAATGTTTAACTCTCCTTATTAAATCATCTAGTTTTTTCTTAAGCTACATCCATAAGATCAAAAATACTAATTACTTTTAAGACAAACTTAAAACTTAAATATAATATATAGTTCATTAAAAGAAAACAGAAACAAAAGTTTTTTTTGAGGAAAACTTTATGTATTATGCAGCAAAAGCTTATAACTTGCAAAACATTCCTATTGTTGTCTAACTTATTTTATATTTTGAGTATTTTTAAATGAATGGTCTAGGTAAAGAACCAACAAAGCAAAAAGCTTGAAAAAAATGTTATATTAATTCAACAATAATCTTGTAAAAGATTGATTATTAGCTAAGTTAATTATTGTTTTCAAACCCAAATGAATCAAAGAAGTTTATTTTAAAATTAATAAAATATATTTAAGTAAACTTGTGTTTAACTTGTAGCTTAAAAAACTGAGGTAGAAATTTTTTGAGGAATTATTAGCCATGGTTTGAGCATTAACTATTTATAAAGATGTGTTCATAATAAACAGAAAACATTTTAATACCTTTGTCACTAGTATTGATTTTATTTATAAGCTAAAATTAAAGAGTTTTAGCAATAAATAATTGTTAAAAATAGTAAAACGAACTGATATTACACACTTTTAGATTTAATAAAAAAAAAATTAAAAATAAATGCCAATAATCCTCATATATATTAAAATTTATTATGAAATACAAAACACATAAGTCATAAATATGGAAATTAACATGTCATTGAATTAAAAACCAAATATTTTTAAATATATATAAGCTAATTTATATCAACATAGTTAAAATAAACTATCATTGCAAAATCAGATTATGCATACCATCTTCTGGTTCTTTCAACCAATTTATTACTGCTTGCAAAGGATCATCAGGTTGTGTTATTATAAGATTTTTTAGAAGTCGCTAAAATTCAAAAATTGTCATACCAGTATATGAAAATATTTTGTAACTATATTTAACAAATTATGTTACTTTAAAAAACATCAATTAATGAAGGCTACATATACATATTTATAAAAGGAAAAATATTATTGTGAGTGCATTTATACTCAATATAAATGATTGATGTAAGTTTATGTATACTATATAAATAGTCACATTTGACTTATAGATTAAAATTTTGAAGAAAAAACCTTATTCAAAGTTTTAGATTTTTAAATCATTGACTTGAGAAACTTGAAACTTGAAATAATTTAATATAGTAAAATAAAAAATTGAGATTTAAAGAAGGGAAAACGTATGTTTGAAATCTATTTTAAGCAATTTTATGTTTATTTGAAGAATAATTTTAATTTTAGAGTTCTAAAAATAAACTTTTAAAGACTAAAAAATTATATAAAAACCTTAATTAATTCCAGCAAATTAGGACATTTAATAATTTTTTTTTTAACTATTGATGATAATTAAATTCCCAAATTTGGAAAGCTAATAAGGTATAATAGATGTGAAAATGAGGAAACTTTGGTAAAAATATTTCAAAATGATAAAAAACCAACAACATATAAATGTAAAACTTTAGTTTTCATGTTTAAATTTAAGAATTTATAAATGAACTTGTATAATAAAAATATTTTAATGTAGTTCTTTAAAAATCAATAAAGTAAACGTAAAAAATGACAAACTTTGTTGTATCTTTTAAGTAAAATGTGGAAATTATAAAAACACAAGTTTGTATTTAGAAAAAGACAATATAGTTATCCTTTTATTAAACATTTTAAAACTTGAGAAAATTTTATTAATCTCTTGTAAAAAAAATCTATAGGTTTTTGCTACACAACCAAGTGTCCTGGATATCTATTTTTTTAAAGAACATTTTTAAAAGTAACCAACACTATTTTTTTTTTAATATTGCATAAATGTAGAAAAACATCTGAATAATCAACAACTTATTGCAAACTATTCATATCATCTTAAACCATCTTTATTAACAATTGAACATTTTATTTAACTTCTCAGCAACGCTGTATGTCATTTTTGATATTATGAACACCTGACTAAATGAATAGACCAAGTGAACACAGTAGGCACTACCTATAATTACACATCAATTAGGTCAATAAAACTTGAATCTCCATTTAAAAGTTTTGCTGTTGTTATAAGTTTTAAATAAAAAAATTAAAAAAATACAAGAATTCCCACTTCAATTTTAAAACTTTCATCAATAATCATATCTGAGCCAATTAGTATAATTGTAAACAACTCATTTAAAAACGTAATATTCTCTGACCTCTTTAAAACAGATAATATTCCTATTCCAAAGAATGGATCAAAGCTTGATCATACTAATTGCAGAATTGATTATACTAATTACAGGCTTGATCATATAGTTTCCCTATTATCTAATTTAGGCAAAACATTTGAAAAAATGTTGCATAAAAGATTATACAACTTCTTTGATAATTTTAATTGTATTCATAAACAACAATTTGGATTTAAGTCATATGCTAATTGATTTTTCAGAAAACATTCAAATTGCACTTAATAAAAATAAGTTAGTGTGACATTTTTCTTGACCTACAAAAAGCCTTTGTCACAGTGAGGTTCTTTTTATTAAGTTAGAATTAGGTGGTACACATAGTAAAAGTATACAGTATTTTAAAATAATGGTTATAATCTTACTTAAACAACAGAACTCAGTACATAACTATAAATGAAATGCCTCCACAAAAAAATTTTATATTCAGGAACCTTCAAGGATCTATCTTTGGATCTATGCTTTTCTTAGTATACGTCAATGAACTTACCACTTGTATTGATAACATGCAACAATCTTTTTGTTGAACATTTAACAAAATTAAATTTGGCTCTATTAAATATCTATGTACTTATATGCTTGTGGCTCAACTAAATATCTATTTACTAAATATTTATGTACTTATATGCTTATCTCCCTCATTGGATTAAAACCAAATAACTCTAAATCTTTATTTTTTAGTAAATTCAAAGCTATTTTCTAACTCTTAAAACAAAAATTTATATCATAATATATGCATGTTTGTAGGCATGTATGTATATGTATGTATTTAGCATATGTGCATATATGTATATGTGTGTATTGTGTATGTATTTGTATATGTATTTGTGTAAAAATGCATACTATGCATATATTTATATATGTATATTGACTGTGTAACTGTATTTGTGTGTGCCTACATGTATTTGTATGTATGTTTATGTGTATGTATGTATATTTGTATATGTATATATATATATATATGTATTATTTATATATATATATATATATATTATATATATTATATATATGCATATATATGTATATATATGTATGTAAATTATGTTAGTGTATTTTACAAATAGAGTGCTCAATGTTCTTAAAGAACAGAGCAATAATTAATTAGTAAAAAACACTTATCTAACTTTTATCTTCGACTTGAAGTTTCACCATTGCTGGATCATCAGGAAGAACTCTTCCTGATGATCCAGCAATGGTGAAACTTCAAGTCGAAGATAAAAGTTAGATAAGTGTTTTTTACTAATTATATATATATGTATATATATATATGTATATATATATATATATATATATATATATATATATATATATATATATATATATATATATATATATATATATATATGTATATATATATATATATATATGTGTATATATATGTAAACTATGTTAGTATATTTTACTAATTTATATATATATATATATATATATATACATATATATATAATAAAATCAATGTGTGTGCTGATGCAGTAACGAAGTGGTTTCTAGAAAATGGACTTCTGCTCAACCCAAATAAAACAGAAGCTGTTTTATTTGGATCTAGAAAACAAATTACCAAGCATAAAAATGATTCAAAAATTGTTATTTCTGGAACAACACTAACTACGATAAATTCAGTAAAAATCCTTGGCGTCACCCTAAATTCATCGCTCTCTATGGACAAGCACATAAACAACACTATTAAATCCTGCAATTACCATATTCGTGCACTTCGCCACATTCGTCCATGTCTGACTAAAGAAGCTGCAAATACAATTGCATGTGGCATTGTTAACACTCAGCTTGACTATTTTATCTGGAACTTATCAAAAAAATATTAAAAAACTCCAACGAATTCAAAATAGCTTATCTCGAATCGTTTTCCATTCTCCTATTCATTTAAATTCAGAAATATTGCTGAAATCTCTTCATTGGTTACCAATAAATCAAAGAATAATCTATAAGATATCAGTTATCACAAATAAAATTTTATTATCTAAATCTCCTGCATATTTATTTGAACTCCTAGAAGTCCAAACTTCAAAACAAAAAACTAGATCATTAGACAGTTGTCAACTTACACGTTGTCAACAAAAAACTTCTCTGGGCTCAAATTCTTTTTGTATGACTGCACCTCGAATTTGGAATGGTTTATCTATGAACACGCGAAACTCAACCTCTTTAGAAACATTTAAAAAAGACTAAAATATGAACTTTTTATAAACGCTTTTTCAAACTCATAGCCAACTTGTTTTAGTGCTTCTGAATTACTTCATCACTATTGTGATTGTTGTAAATAATGGCACTTTAATCTCTAATTATTATTATTATTATTATTATTATTATTATTATTATTATTATTATATATATATATATATATATATATATGTATATATATATATATATATATATATATATATATATATATATATATATATATATATATATATATATATATATATATATATATATATATTAAAACACACTATCTATAAACATCTACTTTCCATTTTATTTATTATTTACTTATCATTTACTTTATATTTCTAATTACATTTTATCATAAATTTTACTGCTTCTTTTACTTCTGTTACTTCTTTTTTATGCTAATACTTATACTACTATTTGATATAACCATAATAACAATAATAATAATATTACTATTATCAAGTTCTTTTTTATTAACATTATCATTAATGTTTTGATTAATGATACTATTGTTATTATCATATTTATTGTTATTATCTTTGTGCTAATATTATCTTTATTATATATTATTAGTATTATACTATAATGCTAATAGTATAACTAGTATTAGGTAAACACCTTTAATTTATAGGTGTTTACCTAATATTAGTTATTTTATTGTTTGTTAATATTCTTGAATGCAAGATCTTTATTCAGAAATATATAATTGATTGATTGATTGACTCATTATTTGTTACAACTAAAGGCATAAAAACCTAAACGTTAAAGAACTACATTTAATGCCTTGTTTGTTCTGTAATTAGTGCATTCTAAACTAATATAAATAATATAGGGAAAAACTTCAATCCGAATGGAAATATCTGATGCCAGATAAGCACCTCATTACTTTGAAAAAAAAATTGCTAGGCTAAAGTTATTTCAGTTTATTAAATCATAATAATGATAAGCCTAACAATATTAGAAGCATCATTATTATTAATATTATCTAACAATAATAGCCTACTAGCATAATAATTAACTAATTTGTGGTATTACTAATGCTCTTAGTAATGCTACAAATGAGTAAAATATAACCTAGCAAAAAACTAAAGAAGCTTTTTAATGAATGTCGTTAAAAACAACTTAGTCCTAAACCTCGTATATTCCAAATATTTCATGTTTTTCTGCATACGCTGAAAACTCTGGCGGTATTAGAAACGGCTTTTTAGTTGCATCCATGTTTTCAAGTATATTTTTTCCCTTGCGTCGCACATTTAATTTTTGTTTGTGTACAATGCGTTGCTATGGCTAATTAAACGGACAATCGACATGTTGTTTCTAGAGAGAATCTTATTTTAAATAAATATTAAGGTTAAGTCTTAAAAGTAAATTCAACAAATTTAGAGACAATAATTAAGTTTTAGCCTGCATATTGAGCCAAAATTTATTGATTTATAGGTGTCAAATAATGGCCGCAAAAGCAACCCAAATAATTCCTGGAGTTTTACGGGAAACAAGTAATCCACTTCTACTTAAGGTGATAGTATAATATTTTAATATCTATTATGACGAAAATATAATTAAAAACTGAAAATCGTGATGATAATTGCATTATTTCTAATTAATAATCTCTCCCTATTGATCTCTCTCATTGTATATGATGTTGAACTTTGATTTGATAGCACACTTTTAGGGAGTTGAATAGGTTTTCCTGGCTTGTAACTTATCACTTTTATTTCATATCTGATTGTCTTTTGATATGTATATATATATATATATATATATATATATATATATATATATATATATATATATATATATATATATATATATATATATATATATATATGTATATATATATATATATATATATATATATATATATATATATATATATATATATATATATATATATTATATATATATATGGTATCTTAAGCTCCTAATTTAGATCTAGTTTTTAGAAAGTTTTAACACTTAGACTTGCCATTTAAACAAAAACTTGTTTCACTGCTTGTAACATAAAATCTTTTTTGTATGATTTTAGGCTGATATAGGAAAACCATCTAAATGTGGTTATAAATTACCAGACTCTAATTTCACTTATGGCAAAATCAACCAAAGAAATGGCATTGGCACTGTAGATGGTAATCCTTAGATATTTTAAATTTACATTAGTATATTGAAAAAATCTATTAACTAAGTTGTTTTAATATATTTAAAAATTACTTCAAAAAATTTTTATAATTATTTTTATGTAATTTTGTCAACAAGCTGTGTATAGTTAGAGTTACAGGTAAAGAATAAAATACAAATCTTATAGATAATTGTATAAACTTAATTTTTTATTAAATAGGGTTTTACTGTAAGTATTTCACGTTTAGTTATTATCTCAAATTTTCTAGCAATCTTTTATTATCTACTTATATTTATTAATACTGAATAGTTTATTTTATCTATTATTTATAAAATAAATAAAAAAATTGTCATTGTATTAACAGGAACTATGCTTATTATATTAATAAACAATGTAATTTTGTTTTAAGATATTAATCACCTGCAAGCTATTAAAAATAACTAGTATTTTGAAACAAATTAGATCTGACACAATAAAAAGATAAAAATTTATTTTATATCTCAACTATATAGTATATATTATATAGGTATATAATATATATATATGTATATATATATATATATATATATATATATATATATATATATATATATATATATATATATATATATATAAATGTATAAAACATGTAATCGGTTAGGTCAGGGTCAATATGATCACCCTGACACTGGTAACATGTGGTCCAATACAACTTTCCCCAGGTGCTGCTGCTTTGTAACATTAACTTTTGTAGGTATATTTTTTAAGAAAAGTGTACTCTGAAATAAAATATTCCACAGTGTTGATGGCTATTATCAAGTAGTCACATGCTTGGCTATTATCAAGTAGTCACATGCTTGGCCTGGGCATATACTTACATACCAATTTATTTATTTGTTGTGAAGTCAGGTTTGAATCTTCTAACTATCCTTTTATGTGCTTCATGCTTCCCAAAACTTGACACTCTTTAGGTGCTATTTCTGATCAGATTGACCAAGTCCATTCTTTTTATCTTTCGGCAAAGGTTATTTTCATTAGTTACTGCAAAGCTGATCACTTTAATTAGCTAGGCTCTCATACCACTACAAAATTTAGTGCTAGGCTCTAGTACCACTACAAAATCTTTCTCAATTTCTAACTCAGTCAACTTTGTGACTTTTTTTCCAGACAACTCTAATCAATTACCTTCACTTTTTGATTTATATCTTTTCTCTGACCCTAGTTTGTTTTCATTTCATCCTTGTTCTCCATGCTATGATCTCACTAAAACTTGAAGGTCTTCTTCATACTTAACTTCTTCATAAATAACTTCTTATTAGTTTTAAATCAAGCCTGGTTTGACCCCGCGGTTTTTTACCTTGTTGTGCAGGTGCTTAATCTAATTGTAATCATTGTTTTCATCTTTACTACAAGAATAACTTTCTTGAATCTCTGACCCTTTTAAGTATTATCTAATCTTCCCTCTATTACTAACAAGGTTTTTGAATCTTTAAGTTCTAATATCTCATCTTGAATCTAACAACTTACTCTCTGACAATCAATGCATATTTTAATCCTATAATTTTCTACAGTTGACTTGTTAACTGTCATAAGAGAAAAGCTTTATTATGTAATATTTGAAGACAGCAAGGCAAAAGCTGTTGCTCTTGACAACTTTTAATTAAGTCTGGCCTACTGGCATATTGGACTCTTTATTTCCAGTAATTTCTAGCATAAGGTTTCATTCTTGTTTCTGTATTTTTACTTTACTATATTAATGATCTTCCTGACAATTTTAGATCTAAAGTGGATTTAGTTGCTGGTAACACAACTATTTACTCCAGTTTTGACAAAATGTCATCACCTTTTTATTGCTTACATCAGGGCAGTTGATCTTGAGTGTGATCTCTTTTCTGTAACAGGAAGTGAATTTTCTGGAACAACAGGAGAGTTTTAATCCAAACAAAATTTAGTTCTATTTTGCTAATAATTGTTGCAATTTTGTTGATATTTAAATATTATTAAATTGGCAGCAGGGTCATTCCATGTCAAATCAGAAAATTTTCGGTCATTCCAACCCAAAAAATTTTCGGCACCATGCCATTTCAGGTTTTGATGATTTTCAGAATACAAGCTCATATTAATAAAATAAAACTTTACTCCCATTTTTAGTGTCTGACTCCTTACGGTTTCCGAGATATCAATACTCAGTCCCAATCTCTTTTTTGATTATATTTTTCAGCGCCGTTTTCTTTTTAAGCTAATTACATAATACAACTAGCTTTAACTTATGAAGTACTTGCTCAATAGTGTTGAAAATTTGTACCTAACTTTTTTTTAGAGAGAAGAACTCAAAAATGATACCTAAAACACTAAAAAATTAAAGCTTCTTTATAAAAATTCAATTTCAAAATGGTGTAACACCTTTTATAAGTTTTTTGATGCCCTGTACAAAAAGATGTATATCTTGAGATGCCTAAAAGGTATGATTCTGAAATTTATTCCTATGGTTCTATATATAACAAACTCCTTATTACAAAAAAACTGCAGGGGTTTTCTTTTTGAATCTGATTTATTTTGAAAGTTTTTTTAAAAAATTTTAAAAAATTGTTATTTAATATTGAAAAAAAATTATATACATTAATTTTTGCATTGTTTTAAAAATATTCTAGAATCTCAGGTACAGTTATAATATATAAACTTGTTTGCATTCCACATTAAAGATCTTCACTTTGCACAACCTTCATGTTTAATGAAGGATTTTCTATTTACGAATCTTCAAATAATTACTTTAAAAATACTTCTTACAGAACTAAAAAATAATATAAAAATATTAATGATAAAGAAAGATGTTCAATTGGATAAATAAATAAAAAAAAGTGTATAATAAAGAAAAGATATGTCCATAATGTATAATTAAATTGGTATCATTTAAGGATGATGGACCAGGAGAACCGACTAGCACCTAGATTTATGAAGATGAAGATATTGAACTTCTTAAATCTCAATTCTTTTTTGACGGCTATGAACATAAGTTCTCTCAAAACGCATGCAGTGCACAGTGGGCCAGTGACTGGACAAAAGTATAAAAACCAAAATAAGAATTTTGATGCCTAAATGGTGTCGAACCTATGTAAAGACATTATAAAACAATTTAAAACCGTTTATATACACTTAAAGTTTTAATGAATATACTAATGCTGTGGTTGAAGTAGACGCAAATGTAAATTAGAAAAAAAAAATTATAAAGAGAAAAATGTTGTTTAGAAAATCGATGGAAATAAATAAAATTTACATCAAATAATGGCGTTTTTTAAAATATTATATTATAACTCTATATATTATATCTAGATTTTAAAAGTTGTTAAACTAAATAAACAACTCGGCAGACCTACATTATCATTTCAAGAATCATCATTAAAAACAAAGAAAAGTTGCAACTTTGTCAACTTCAAATTCTTGTGAATTATTGTTTGCTAAGCTTGTACTACTTGTAGATTACATTGTCAAAGATTTTTGATGATTGTGAATGCATGGGAACAATATAAACATACAAATTTTAAAAATTCTGTAGACGCTCGAAAAATCTGCTAATTAGAAAAACTAATTAGTTAAGCTAGAATACAAATTTTTTTTCTACAAGAAAACAAGTTTATCTAGCAACGTGTAATAGCACGTGTAATGACACTAGCTAATCATACTAAACTTAGATAAGTTTTTTCACAAGCAAGGATCTCATAATAAAACAGGTGCTAAGTAGTGTACATAGCACAAATAAAACATATGCAAATAATAAAAGTTAGTTGCTGCTAAGCAAAATTAGATATCCATAGCAACTACATAAAAGATACATTCATGTTTTAAAGCGCGACCTCATATTGGTACTTATATAAAATTTGGTAAACATAGCACTCGTAAAAATATCTGCAAATACCAAAACTAGATTTTTGCTACCCAAAATTTAGTATCCATAGCAACAAATCAAAAAAATAACACCTTCAATAGAAGCGCATACATCATATTACTACTCATCCTAATTTTAGTCAATATAGCCCTAATATTAAATTAGTTATGAATTTTGTCCAGTAAAAGTGAATTATGGCCCACTGTGCAGTGAATAGTCACTTAAGAGTTGCTCTCAGTAAAAAGAAATGTTACATGTTCAAAAAACAGTAAAGTTAGGTATTGCAAGGACTTTAAATAAAGATCCTGATTAGTTAAGCCAAGAAAATTCCTTCAATAAGTTATATGAGGAAGTTAAATGAAAAACAAATGATATGGATATACTTTTAGGAAAAATTATAGAAAAAATGTTAACTTTCAAATGGAATCAGAAAATTTAATTACTACTGGTTCCAATACCTTGGCCTAACAAATGTATAGAAAAAGAATTTAGTGCTACTAATTATATGGCGCAGATATCACGCAAACTGCTGCTGAAAAATGGTGCTTTATCTTTCCCTGAAGAAAAAAAAAGGAAAGGAAATATCTCATTTGTACTTATGTGCATTTACTGTATGCTAAGTTTAAAATCAGTTATCCTGGTATAAAAACTTGTTTTTCTCACTGTTACTCAAATCGTCCCAAATGGTTCATTACAGTGTGAGCTGGTTAATGGAAGACAGCAGACCGATCTGTGCTAGTAAGTCTAACAGAAATCAAGTAGCTTAATTAATACTTTAATAAATAAGTTACAAAAACTTACTATTCATTCTTACATTGCAAAACATTCATACATTGCTGATTTTTTATAGAAATTAAAAAATGAGTTGAGTAGTACTGAGGTCATTGTCCTTTGTGATTTTTCAGAAAATTATGAGTTTGTTGTACAAGGCGAAGTACAAATTTTTCACTGGAACAAAATTCAAGCAGCATTGCACCCTACAGTAGTTTATTATAAAGTAAATAATGTCCTTAAATGTGATTCAATATGTTTTATCTCAGATGATTTACTGCATGATGTAGATGTGGTATATCATGTGATGAAGTTATCAATGGAACATATTAAAAGCAATATTTCTCATCAAGTAGAAACTGTTCATTACTTTTCAGATGGGTGTGCTGGCCAGTACAAAATTGCGAACACTACATAAATATATGCCACCATGGGCAAAATTTTGCTATGAAATGTACATAGTTTTTCTTTGCAACAAGTCATGATAAATCACCCTATAATGATTTTGGTGGGACTGTTAAAAGACTAACTTCAATTGCTAGCCTTCATTGAGCAACAACAAATCATACTTACAGCATCTGGAATGTTTTTTTTTTTTTACCAAAATGAAATCATAGAAATTAGTTTTTGATACGTATTTAAGGAGTCAAACTTGATAACTCGAAATGAATTTTTTTTCCAAAGATTTTCAACAAAAATGTTACCAAGCATCCAGAGCTATCACAATTTCATTCTAACAAGTAACACAAAAATTGAAACTAAAGTTGTTTCTGAACAAAAAGATTATTCATTTGTTTTTAATTTTCAAACTGATGAGATTATTAAAGATTGCTTGCCTAATATAAGCATTGAAATGTTTGCATGTTTTATTTATAATAACAACCCATAGATTGGACTAGTGGAGGATATTGATGTTGAAATTAAAGACTTTCAAGTTAGATTCATGCATCCATTTTACCCTTCAAGGTCATATTGCCAGCCTTCTAGAGATGGTGTGTGCTGGGTTCCATCAATGAACTTATTTTTAATGAACAATATTCCAACAATTTTCACAGGAAGACAATACAAAATCAGTGAAATTGATTATCAAAGCATTAAAGAAAACTGAGTAAACTTTAAACTAGAGAACTAATTTTTTATGAAACTGTTAAAGATTGTTAATTCTTATTGGCTTATTTTAATTTTTTTATTACAATTTAATTATTTCCGTGATTTATTTTGGAATTTCAATATTTTAAGGGTTTAGAAATATAAAACTTTAAATGCAAATATATCTGATTTAAAAAAGCTTATCCTTGCAGTTTTTTTGCTTTATGGCATTTGTTACATATAGAGCATTAGAAAAAAATTTATAATCATGACTTTCAGGCATCTCAAGATAAACATATTTTGTACGGGGCATCAAAAAACTTACAAAAAACTTTACATTATTTTGAAACTAAATTTTCATATAGAAACTTTAATTTTTTAGTGTTTTAGCCATCATTTTCGAGTTCCACTCCCTAAAATAACATCGTAAATAAAAAATCCTTCATTAAGCATAAAGGTTGTATAAACTAAAGATCTTTAATGTGAAATGCAAACAAGTTTATATATTAGAACTGTACCTGAGATTCTAAAATCTTTTTAAAACAATGCAAAAGTTAATGTATATATATTTTTTTCATTATTAAATAACAATTTTTTAAAATTTTTTCAAAAAACTTTCAAAATAAATCAGATTCAAAAAAGAAAACCCCTGCAGTTTTTTTGTAATAAGGAGTTTGTTATATATAGAACCATAGGAATAAATTTCAGAATCATATCTTTTAGGCATCTCAAGATATACATTTTTTTGTAGAGGGCATCGAAAAACTTATAAAAAGTGTTACACCATTTTGAAATTGAATTATCATAAAGAAGCTTTAATTTTTTAGTGTTTTAGGTATCATTTTTGAGTTCTTCTCTCTAAAAAATAGTTAGGTACAAATTTTCAACACTATTGAGCAAGTACTTCATAAGTTAAAGCTAATTGTATTATGTAGTTAGCTTAAAAAGAAAATGGCACTGAAAAATATAATCAAAAAAGAGATTGGGACTGAGTATATAAATTATAAAGATAAAATCTACTTTATAAGTCATCTTGAAATATATTACCTTTTAAGCATCTAGCACAAAATAAAAATTATAAATAATAAATAACCCACTATTTCAATGTGAATATATATATATTTTTGTAATTAGCTATTTGTTCTATTTTTACCTGCCATTTATTCAAAATTGTTTTGCTTTTTCACTCTTGCTTTTTCACTCTCTTTTTTTTGTTACTGAATAAAACATTTCACCAAATGTTTTAAAATTATCTAATTGAGTTATTTACATAGATAGTTTTAGTTTGCTGTTTCTCAAGTGATCAAAGTTTACATTTTTCTTGTGGTTTGTACCTCTAAGCAATCTTTTCCTGTTGCACTTTTAACTGTAATACTTTTTGTTTCTGTCAACCCTTACATTTCCCATGTTTTTCATCTAGATTTTGATTATCTAATTGTGTGTATTGGAGCTAAACTTTGTCATGTCGTTTTTATGATTCTTGATTACTTTTTGTTTAAAAATGGCATGTTCAACCAGTTATGCTTTCATGTTAATGTCCTAATATTAAGTAACTTATGGTTGTGATTTGAGAAATATAAAAGCTCTCTGATTATCATTGCAAAAAATTGGTGGTTTTTACCATGATATAGTTTAACTCCATACACTTCTTTATATTAAGGGCTATGTGTACATTCTTCGATGTTTAAAGCTCTTTATTTTAGTGCTTGGCAGCTGGCAAACACATTTGAAAGGTTCAAGTAATGATACATATTATTTCTCTCAGAAGGATTTCATCAAAATGAATAAATCAGCTATACATTTAGGTTTAATAACAGCAAAAGACTTCAGCAACTATCAATTAAACAATGAGTGTTTTAAAAAAAAAGTGCATCATTCTGCAAGAAATAAAATTTCATTACCCCCTGATGTGGTTTTTGGAGTTCCGACCAAGTAAGTTTATTATTAGTCAGTTAATTTGACTATTATATAGTTAGAATATAATATAATATAATTAATTAGAATATATATAGTTAGAATAATACTAATAGCCATTATGCAATTAGCTTAACTACTTACAAACCACTTCTACAAATTGCAAAAAAACTATAAATACACTGATGGTTTGAGATGTGATTCTTTTTTTTGGTTCTTGTTTTTTTTTGAGGGGGAAATTGCAATTTTTATGTTTTGTTTTTTGTTTTGAGAAATATTTAAAAATTTATCATTTAAGCTACTAATTTTGACTTTAATGGCTCTATTATAATTCATATATTAATTTCAGATTTAAATAGGATAGTTAATATTGAAATTTACAAAAATTCTTTTTGTTATTAAATGCTTAAAAGTTAATGTGGTTGCAGCAGTCTTCTACAAAAACTTAGATAATTTTATCTTTCTTGATTTTATATTAATTGGTTTTAGTGTTATATATTGACACAATAAGCATCGTTTATTTACATTTATTATATTGAATTACATTTAATATATATATATATATATATATATATATATATATATATATATATATATATATATATATATATATATATGTATATATATATATATATATATATATATATATATATATATATATATTTTTTTTAAATTATGACATCTTGTATGAGAGTTGAATAAAATTAGTATATGAACATCAATAAATACGAATTCTCTCAATACTAATTTTTTTATTTTATCTAAGAAATTTTCGCTAGATTATAGATACTAGCATCTTCAGCTTTAATTACAAATTATTGATTAAATTAAATTACAAACAAACGGTAACGTCACTTTTTAATGGCTTCTTTAAAGTCCGCTTTAATTGGGCTTCTTTAATATTATGTAGGTATAAAAAATATGGCGTCCAGAATTGCGTTTTTACATATTGACCATTATCTAAATTCATACCTCCATTTTTAGGTTTGCATTTGTTGAACTGAATTTCGATTGCCTCTTGAACTTTTCTTTCAAATTTTTTGGGTTCTACTTTTATCGTCTTTACTTGATCCCATTTTATACTACATGAACATTTAATTTTATGATGCCCAATTGCAGTTTGTTCTAATTTTTCTTCAAAAACATTTTTTTGGTGTTGTTTTGTTCTTGTTGCTATTTTCATTTTTGTTTCGCCGATGTATTTTTGTTTACACTCGCATTCTATTAGGTATACTTTGGGATGGTTATTTGATGGTAGTTTTGTTTTGTTGTGTGAAGTTAGCAAAGATTTAAGATTTGCATTAGATTTAAAGACTGCCCTGTAACCTGCTTTCTTAAAGATTTTTCGAAGTTTTGGTGATAATATTGAGATCCAAGGTAGTGATACAGTTGGTATGGTTGCTTCATTGTTAGATAAAACTATTTCATTATTTGAGTGTTGTTTTTTTATAACAATGTTTGCAAGGTCTTGTAATTTTTTCTTTTCGTATCCATTTTCAGCAAACACATTTATTAGGAAATCGATTTCTTTATTTAAAAATTTTTCAGAGAAAATTGATAAAGCTCTATGAATAAATACTTATTATATTCCTTCTTAGATTTTTGGATCGTGGTTTCAATTAGGCTTAACCTGAATATTTGTTATTGCTTTTTTTCAATGTATGTTAAAATCATAATTATCTTTTTGATTATTGGTTATTCGGATGTCTAAAAAATTTAATCTTTTGTTTTCATCTTCCAATTCAATTGTGTATTTGATGGCATGATGTTGACTGTTTAATATTTGTTGAAAACGGATGGCATTATCTTTATTTGTAAATCTTGGGTGGCTATCATCTACGTACCTGATTTAGGCAGTTTTTATGGACAATTTTATAGTAAAATATTGTGAAGCAGATCATAAAAATTTTAGAAAACTCCCTTTAAAAATACTTTTTTGGTATTTTATGTATTATGGCATTATTATTAAGATAAAATAAAAAAATTAGTATTGAGAGAATTCGTATTTATTGATGTTCATATATTAAATATGTATATATATATATATATATATATATATATATATATATATATATATATATATATATATATATATATATATATATATATATATATATATATATATATTTGGGTGCATTTAACCTCCCCTTTACATAAAAAATCATTTTATCTAAAAAAAAAAAAAAAAAAATCTACGTACCTGATTTAGGCAGTTTTTATGGACAATTTTATAGTAAAATATTGTGAAGCAGATCATAAAAATTTTAGAAAACTCCCTTTAAAAATACTTTTTTGGTATTTTATGTATTATGGCATTATTATTAAGATAAAATAAAAAAATTAGTATTGAGAGAATTCGTATTTATTGATGTTCATATATTAAATATGTATATATATATATATATATATATATATATATATATATATATATATAATATATATATATATTTGGGTGCATTTAACCTCCCCTTTACATAAAAAATCATTTTATCTAAAAATCATATTTTTAATAAAAGAACTGTACTTTTTTTGCAATAAAATCTAAAAAAAGATAACCACAACACAATAGAAACACTGTGTTGTGATTTTTCTATCTAAATAAGGTTTTAAGGCACTATAATATCTATATATACATTGATTGATTTCTTATTGTTCTTTTTTTTGGTAATCAATTATGATTAGGCTCTCCATACAGGAAGAAAAAAAAAACTTTAATTGTGCATTTATTTAAACTTTCAAACCAAATTAGCAAAATGGAAAAAGTTAAATGTCCCTTTTGCCATAACATTATGTCTAAAAATTGACCTTGAACAACAAAGTATGTTGAAAAATCTCGCAATTGATGTAAAAAATGTTTAGATATAAAAATAATCCAGATAAAAAAAAAAATTATGAATAAATAAATTACGAATCGCCAGATGAAGGCAGTCTGAGTCAGGAAAAAAAGATTCAGAAAGCTCTCACTAATGCAGTAACACTAACACAAGACTACTGCATAAATAATTTTTTAATTTCAAATTTTCATATATTATTTTCAGTAGTACTTTGTTTTATATTCAGTAGTACTTTGTTTTATTTTAAATTTTCATATATTATTTTCAGTACTTTTTTTAATATCTTTTATTTACATGTTTAATTTATTAAATGATTGCTTTCTTTTTCTTAAATATTACCATTTTTTTTTTAATTATTTACAACACTACTTAGCACCTTTGACAACTAAATTGATAACCATTTAAAACCAAATAAAACATTAATAATTCAAAATTTTTACATTTTCCTGTAAATAAAGTGTATGGCATTTTTTAGAAGGGCTTACTAGCAATATATATATATTTTTTTGAAAAGTATAACAAACAATGTAAGACTAAATTACAACACAATATACAAATGTTAAAAAAAAACAATTTTGATAGATTGCTTTTTTCTTCGAGCATTTGAAGTCTGATATTAAATTGGCATAGTATTATATACTAATATATTTACATTATCAAAATTAAAATGCTAATTTTCTTATAAGGTAAGAATAGTTTCTATATTAATGATTATCAAAGTTGTTAGGAAATACAACATGTACAAATAAACATTCCCATACAGTATGCCTAGATTTATATCTTACTTATAGCTAATTTAATTTTTTATTTAAAATATAAGTTGGTGTTTATACATGTATTTGTGCTTTTAATAATCATAAAAGTTTTGTGCTTTTAATAATCATAAAAGTTTTGTGCTTTTAATAATCATAAAAGTTTTGTGCTTTTAATAATCATAAAAGCACAAATACATGTATAAACACCATACTAAAAATATACTAGAATAAAAGAAAACTCTTCCAAAATTTATGTCAAAAAAACTAAAAATTGCTATAAAAAAATACAACAACAACAGAAAAACACCAAGAAAACATTAAAAAAACCAAGTTTTTTTGAAACTCTGATGATGATTAAAGATATCTTTATTGAATTGCTATAAAAAAATCATAAAATGCACAGCTAATGCATCAAGTTGATGATTTTTATTATCATTCAAAAATCAAATTGGTTTTTCAATTTTAAAATCAATATCGATGGACAATAACTATTTTACATTGCAATAATTAATTATAAATTAGCTATAATTAGATAATGGTTAAAATAGGGCTATCAGCCATTATTGTCATTGTAAGTTTTGAATAAATTAGGAATATTTTTGTATCTCCGGTTTTCAATATGCTTCTAAAAAAGTAAAAAAAAATTCCAAACTTTGTTTGTGTTTGATGTTCATGTTCTATTTATTCAATTTTTTCATTAATGATTGTTAAAAAATAATCTTTCTTATAATTGTTTCATTTATATTATTATATCTGATTTTAATATCTATTAATTGTGTCATAAGGTTAGCATATTTCTTATAGACAGGTGTGTTACTATGCATCTCACTTGGAAAGTGAATTAATATTTTGAGCGGTCGGCTGTACTTAGTGGACCATTAGTGGTAGCTCCCAAAGGTGGCTAGCCAATGACTAGCCACTATTAACATGTCGGAAAATTATTAGCTGGCCATTTATAGCGGCTGCTACTAATGGTCCACTAAGTAAAAATATATATGTATATATATATATATATGTATGCCTATAGGTCCACTGCAAATCCACAAATATATATATATATATATATATATATACATATATATATATATATATATATATATATATATATATATATATATATATATATATATATATATATATATATATATATATGTATGTATATATATGTATATATATATATATATATATATATATATATATATATATATATATATATATATATATATATATATATATATATATGTATGTATGTATATCAAGCCTTCTCAGGAAAGGTATGTGGTCACATGGCTTATATGACCACACATGCATTTTTTTTTTTTTTTTTTGACAACTTGATCACAATTTTTTGCTTATATTGATAATCTGCGTGTTTTTAACAATGTTGTGGCTAGCTCAATGGTATTGTTGCTTAAATTTTTTTTAAAGTCATGGTAGTAAAGTCTGATTGGCTCATTAAAAGTTGCGGGAGCAAATATAATTAGTAAATTTTAAAAGTTTAAGTCATAAAAATTTTGAATTTAATTTCAGATATGAGTTGTGTGTTTAGCATTGCGGCACCTTGCTGTAATGTCAATATGGTGAACAGGGTTTGAAGCCTCTTATTGGAAATTTTTGATTTAAACTTAGTTTTATGTTTTTATCTATTATTGTCATTTTTTGAAAGTTACATTGTTATTTATTATTTACATACATCAACTGATAGAGATATGTGCGCCTATCACATATATTGACTAATATATGGATAGGCGCAGTGGAGCGCACTTACATCGATAAAGGGTTTTGGTTTGGGCAGGCATTCTTTAAATCAAAAAAAATATTTATATGTATATAAAATTATAACAGTTTAGTGTTAAAACTGTTTCAGAAAATATGTAATAAGAACACGGCTTTATTAAAAAAAAAAAAAATTTCCTTTAAGTGCCACTGAATGGAATGGAATTTTTTGATCACTTTAGCGTTTTTACTTTAATTTTTTTAGGTTTTATTTTCTTCATTGTTTTTTTTTTTTTTTTATTTGTTTTTTAATTTATATAATGTTTTTACTTTGAACTATAGAGCATCGCTTCCAATTAACATTTTCGAGCATAAGGAATATGGCTACACACAAGAAGAGCAGCAGTTACACCTAGCAAAACTTTGCAATGACAGAAAAAGTGAAATTTCTAAAAGACATAAAGGCTACAGTGAAACTCGTACTTCATTTTTAAGACGACATAAGCCATCTGTTGATCCTCCTCCTCTATGGCAAATGTCTAAGTTTCAAAAAAATGTGAGAATTTTTTATAATTTAAAATTTCATAATTAAATCATGCTGATTTAATTATAAACTATAAAAAATCACAGTTGTCTTAATGGAGGGCACAAAAAATCTACATATATATAAACGACCTTTTTTTTCCAGCACACACAGCTGTGCAAAATATGTTAAATCATGTGCTAAATTTATCTATTAAAAAACATGTTCATGATATTTACTTTGATTGCTTTTAAAATTGTATCAAACACTTTTTTTTTACATGAAACAAATTTTTTTGTTTTATACTTTATTTTTTCTTTTTTTTAATTTTATAAAATATTATTTATCATATTTTTGTATTTTTTTATTGATTTTTTAATAATGATTAATGTTTGCTTGAAAATGATCAATGCTTTTTTAAATAAAGGTAAACAACTAAATTAAGTCAAGGTTAAATGTTTGACAACTTAAGTCATTTTCGGAAGAAGAATATGAAACTGTATTTTGATTAAACTTGTCTTTGTATGAATTATAAAATTTTAATCATTTTAGTTAAAGAAACTTTCCGTTAACTATTCACTGAGATAAGATTATTGTAAAGATTAGCAATCAAAGTGGTAAAAATCTAATTCTTAAAACTAGAATACATAGTAGTTTTGTATGCCACATTAGAGGAAAGGTTTTAAATAGGATTACCTTAGAAATAAAGTTGTCAGAAAAATCATTGCTGTTTTAATGAATTTTTTGACATCAAGTTTGTGATTTGGAGAAATTCTTATATAGATTTTAAACACTATACAACATTATTGGACATTATATAAACCAAGTTTTGAGAGAATAGAAGACAGCTCTGGATAACACTTCTGCAAGACTATAACAGGTATACTGTTCGAACGACAAGCTGTAGAAGGGTCTTAGGAAATCACTTTAGATACAGAAGTTGGAGTGATAAAAATGTCAAACAATGGATCAACCTATATTGTCAGCTATATCAGGTATGATGTAACTAGTGGAATCAAGAGATTGATGGAAAGCTCTTAGCTTAAAGGTAAAAAAATCTAAACCATGCAAGAGAGGTGAAGTAAAAGATTTTCCCTTATCATAGACACTTCATAAATTCTCCAGAAGTCTCAGCAGTCTAATTTTTGAGATGAAATACTAGATTCAGTCTGATAGATGAAGAAGGGGTGCAAAGCTGGTCAGCAGATAAAATCTGTTTACCCCTTAAATGCTTATACTGGATTCTAGGATTCAGAAAAGTAAGGAAGTCTTCCATACCTTGTCTTGTAAAAAAAAGATTCCACTCCTCTGATTGCTTAAAGGGGCATTTGAGTTTAAAGAAGATCTCACTTCTGTTACAGCATGGGCTCTCAGTGGCTGGTAAACTTTAACTCAGATAAAACTCAATTTTTTTCAGCTAATTGTTATCCCAACAATTAGCTGAAAAAACAACAGGATCAACTCTAATCTTTCATGGAAACCATATATCAAATCCATCACATAATTAGCATCTTCTAAGGTTGCATCTCTTTATTGTGCTCGACACTTTCTTAATCTGGATTCTATTCTTTATCTCTATAAATCTTAAATCTATCCTTGTATGGAATACTGTTGCCATATCTGGAGCGGATTTTCTAATGATGCCCTTCTCTCTTTTAGACAAGGTGCGAAAATGCGTTAAGCATAGTTGGAACTGCTCTTGCAGCCAACCTTCAACTATTTTCACAATGTCATAATGTTGATTCCTTTTCTCTTTTCTATAAATACTATAATGGGCACTGCTTTAAAGAGCTAGCCTTTCTTTGTGCCATCTACTAAAATTCATTCTTGTGTTACTTGTCATTTGATTAAGTCTCATCATTTTATTGTGATTGTTCCTAAATGCTCTAAATATTATTATTTGTCTAGTTTTTTTCCTCAAACATTAGTTCTTTGGAATTTGCTTCCTTCATCTTGTTTTCCTGATTCATATAAAATTACACTCTAAATTATATAAACTATAAAATTACTTGTTACAAACATATGCTTGTAACAAGTATAAAACCAAATTTTGTATTTAATTAGCAATTTTTTTAATGAACAAACAGCTAGCTTGAGCAAATATCATAAGCTCTCATAAAAAGCTGTTTAGAGGAGCAGCTCGCAGGGCTCGCCATGTTCGTTTTAGGGCTCTGCTTCTATATATATATACATATATATACAAGGGGTGAGTTAAGTGATCGCAAATTGAAAATTCCGTAAAAGTTTTTATTTTAAGAAATGTAGCAAAATAAGTTTATACATCGGAGTTATCACTATCACTTTCTCTTTCTAAATCTGATATTGTTGATAAAGAAAGGTCAATACAATTTGCATTGGCAGATTTTTTTCGTTTTTCCGGATAGCGATAATGAGCAGCAGATAGTCTTCTTATATTATCTTTGCATCCAAAGCAGATAGTCTTCTTATTTTATCATGCATCCAAAGTAGGGATTTGGTTGAATTTCTTGATGTTGCATCCTTCTTGGCCTATTCGTAAAAGAGATTCAAGACGATTATGTGATAGTTTGTTTCTCCAATCCAATTTTGCTCTGTTAATGTGGGAAAACATATGTTCTAAGTTAGTGTTTGTAAATGGACAAAGTAAAAGCAACTCAAATATGTCTAACACATTACTGCAGTCAGCAATAATTATATCTGATGTAAATATTTTTTTCCATGTTTTCAAATAGTATTTACCTAATGAATCTTTTAACATTGGAAATATATAACTTTTTAAAACAATCCACTCAATATAAATTTTATTAGTTTTACACATCCCATTTTTTAGGAGGTCTTTAAAATGTGAAACCACTTCTGCTATTTCTTTATCACCAAATATAATCACAGGGTTCATTGGCCAAAAAGAAATGTCCAAAAGAAAGGTTAAATTACAGAATAAAGGAGATACTTTAATATCTTTGAAACGTAAATCCATACTAATTGTTAAACTATTCGTTATATCAGTATAAATGTGTTGCACCGATGCATTAGTTTTATTAAAATTTTCTAAAGGATTGTTTTGGTAAATAAAATTGCCATCTTTTTCGACTATATTTTCAATTAATTTTTTGTGGTTTGTTAAAATAGTTTGCTCTGTTGAAATATTGCCTGACAAACTATTTAAGATAACTTAAAGTTTTTGTTTTTGTCCAACCAAATTGCTGCACTCTGCGGACAGCTTTTACAGGATCATGTAAATCTTGCTGGAAGCCAACACTCAAGCATCTCAACGGTGCAAGAACATCTAGATTAACAGATAAATGTATTAGAAGAGATGTATTTTTCCAAACTTTTAAAAACTCCTTTAATTCGGCTTTTTTCGATGGCTGAGAATCTGTTTGGCTAAGAGACTTTATATGAGAAGTATATACACCATAATTATCTAAAGCTATTTTCATTGCATTCCACTTATGATCCAACCAACAAGTACCATATGATTTTGCTGGTTTAGGAACGGATTTTTCCCAAGCTTCTGATAGTTTCAATTCTTGTAAACGTTTTGGCGATTGTTCATAAAGACAATGTAACTTTAGGAAGAAGTTTTCACAATTTGTAAATACAGTACATTTTTCAAAAGCATCTTTTAGTGTAAGCTCAAGACAATGGTTAAACAATGTATTACTTGAAGCCATGGAGACTTTTTTTTTAGTAATGCTCCTAAACCTAAATGAACACCAAGATATACGCTAGCTCCGTCTACGTTTAACCCTAAGAGTTTTTTAACCATGTCGTTTATTCCAACTCTGGCAAATACTTGTTCTAGAAAGATTTGTAAACCACAGGCATTACCATTGTCAGGGCTTTCAACTGACAAAAGTTTAACGCATGGACTGTCCTCAAAGAAATACAACACATATATTAATTCCTGTTCAAGTGTAGCAATATCACTGCCATCACTTAAAATTGAATAATATCTCGACTTTATAAAATCCTCTCTGAAAGAATCTTTAGCAATTTTACAGATGTAATCTGTAAAAATACCAGCAGCTCGATTAGTTGAATAACTATTCCCAAAATCAACGCCGTTTTTTTTAGTTAGCTCTAGCAAATCAGGGAAATCGGAAAATGGATGTTCTTTTTTTGCCAAGTAGTAAACTGCATCGAATTTCTTCTTAAGTCAGTCGCAATCTTTATCATCCATTTCTCGTAGCCCTCAGTGTTTTTTATTTATAAATTCTTTAAAACCTTCCACACACGATTTACTCCGATAATCGATGTTATGTGCTTCCTTATGTTATTTACTGTTGCAATGGCTTACGCTGTCTCTATTAATTGATGGAGTTATAGGACGAATCCACGAAATAGAAAATTTTTTAATGTTTTTAATGCGAGATTAATATTGCTTGCAAAGCAAGCAGCGTAATCTTACAACATCATTTCCTTCGATATCATACTCAAACTTTAATTTAAATTCTTTTTCCATTTCAAAACAGTATCTAATTTACAATGGTTAACTTTAGTTTTTGGTAAGTAAAATGATGCCATATTTTTAAATATTTAGGTCATTTGATCTACTACGCTTCTAATTTAATATTTTAAACATTTAATTTTAAGTGTTTTTAAACCTCTTCAATTTGCTCAAAATAATTGTAAATTGGAACATCATTTTGCAAATTAAAGCCATTAATTTCTCAAAGCCATAGTTATGAAGTAGTTTCTTTTATTCTTCAATCCTTTACTACCATCATAAAATTTTTGCAGATTTATAGTAACTAACCGCCACTGACAATAACAAATAATACCACACTGGAATATTCTGACAGTGTTATGTATTATAAGCGTTATAAACAATATTATATTTTTTTTTTTTTTAATATATCTTGTTTTTTGGTATCGATTTTTTCATTCCAATTACTATTTTTTTAAATATATATTTTTAAATATTATTATTAATATTTTTAATTATATTATACTTACTGGTGTAAGTATACAACATGGCCAGATGGTGGGGGGTCCAGGGGTAATTAGTGTTTACCATTAATCCGGTAAGGGGAAGAGAAAAGCCAGCAAAATAGGGACACTTTTTCTAATTTTAGAGGGCCCTTTACTAAATTTGAGGATCTTTTTTTTTTAGTAATACCTAATAATCGAAGGATTATAAAATTTTGGGGCCGTAATGACAGATTTGAGAAAGTGCTCTACCTCTTATGCTATGGCACTGATTAAAAGAAGAGGGATATTTTGAAGGAAAATTTACTTTATGTTTCTATGATAAAGAAGTTTTAACATAAAATTTTTTTTTTTTAAACATTACTTTCTTTTATTATAGAAAGGAATATAAAATCAGAGATTGCAATCTAAGTTTTTCCACTCTTATTTGTCAAGTTTCACGTTTTTAAAAAAATGCGCCTATATTTTAAAACTAACCAATGAAAATTATAATAGAGTTTAAGTTACCGTACCGCTAGTATCAATATTTTCATATATTTGTAAAAACTTAAGAAGTTGGTAGTGTGATAAAGTTGGTGGTTTGATGTAGCTTTGATCATCAAAGCTACACACATAAATATCAACTACATCAAAGTTTGATGTAGTTGATATTTAATGTACTTTATTTAACTTATTTATATTTCCTTAAATTTTTGTCATATAACATTAGGTATTTGAATCCTGTATTTGTATTTACCTTGATATGTAAATACATAATACAGTGATATAATACTTGATACATAAATACATAAAACAATCTATCTAGATTAATGGCTGTTTATAAAAGTATTATTTTAAACATGTAAGTTATGAGAGTCTTAATGAAATTAGCTATAGTTGATTTTTAAGATCCATAAAAACTGAAAGACCAGAGTTTTTTACGGAATTTTCAATTCGCGATCACTTAATTCCCGTACAAAAGTATAATTTAAAAAAATTATCTGTATGGTGTTTTCTTTCAATATATAGTGTGTTTATGGGTTTTAACCGGTTAAACTACTAAAAGGGATGATCGTCAACTTTTTCAAATGTGAAAAGTTGATGCTCACCTTACTGGACCACGGATTACTTCTGAATACAACAGTCTGAGTCTGAGTCAACTGTGAAAAAATTTATTTGGAAGACATCCTAGTCAAAAACCATTGATTTTAAATAAGAACCAGATGACTTTAGTAAAATTAGAAGAGCGTTTACACTGGACTAAACAAGATTGGGGTAAAGTGTTGTGAAGTGATGGAACTAAAGGAAATTTATTTTCATCTGATGGTATTAAGTATGTTAGACAACAAAAAATAAAAGGGAAGGCCTACGGTACACTGCACTAACCATAAAACACGGAGGTGGGAGTGTCATGGTGTGGGGATGTTTTTCTTGTGATTGTGTAAGGCCATTACGTCAAATTCATCCATGATCAATTTGAACTAATGGCCTAATAAACAGGGGTTTATTAGGCCATTAGTTCAAATTGATCATGGATGCCAAATACTATACCAATTTGATAAAAAAAAACATATGCTACCACATTTTAAAGAAAAGATGCATCAATGATGGTGTTTCCAGCAGGATAAAGACTCTAAGCACACTTCAAAGGCTGCGAAGAATTGATTCACATCTAGTAAAGTCTGTGTTATGGACTGGCCACCAAAGTCTTGACCGATCCCATTGAAAAATTTATGGGAAAAGCTTGATCGTCAAGTTGGAGAAGAAAATTTTACTAAGAAATTTCCTTCTCTAACTTGACAATCAAGCATTTGCTTGCAGCTTTTCATCAAAAATGAAAAAATATCCTTATAGACAAACTAGTTAAGCTTGTCAACAATGCCTCAAAGATGTGCTGCTGTAACCAAATATTGAATAATATAAATTTCATGCACTTTGATAGTTATCTTCATTTTTTCACTTTTTTTCAAATATAATTGAAAGTATAAATACTTTTTGACTTATGTTTTATACTGGTAAAAAAGTATTGAAAATTACAGATGTTTTTAAATTAATATACTTAATAAGATATTAGTTAGTTGTGGTTAACAGTTATTAGGAGACATCAGGAGGAGTTAGATTGCACAAGCCTTGGCTTTCGAGTATATACTAATAAAGGCTGTTTTTATACTAGTAAAATGCTCTTGATTTGGTCAATCTTTATCATATTAAGATTGCAGTTAGGACAAAAATCCCCAAAATGCTTAAAACATCGGATTTAAAATTTATTTTCTTTTAGAACAATATTTATTAGTTATAGATTGTATTTTAGGCATTGCCTGCATTAGATACATTTCGCAACGAAGCAGCTCGTGAAAAAGCTTTCCAAAAGCATCGAACTGACTCTATAGCAAGAACTGGTTTATTTGGTCATGGAACATATAAAGGAGCTTAGAATTACACGGTCTAAAATGTATCTTTTAATGTATATGCATATATATTAAGTTTATAGACATGTACTATGTATATAGACATCGGTTATGTATACATATCATGAATATAGTTAATATCTTATTTTATTTACTATAGATGAAAATAAATATTTTAACGAATTTGTGTGCAAATTACCAAAATAATAATATTTATTTTAACAATACGTTTTTTACTAAACTTTTTTTATTAATATTTTTTGTATCTTTTAAAGTAATAAAACAGTCCATTATTAATTTTAGTCTTAGCTTGACTTGAATTTTTTTTTTTTACAAAAATCTTTCTTTTACCAAACTTTAGTCGCCTGACAATATTTCATTTTATATTGTTAATAATAATAATAACAACAATAACAATAATAATAGTAACAATAATAATAATAATAATAATATATATATATATATATATATATATATATATATATATATATATATATATATATATATATATATATATATATATATATATATATATATATATGTATATTATGGTGGTGATGAGAAGTTCTAAAATAAAAAAATTTGTCAAATAAAAAAATTTTGAAATTTATCAAAAATTAGTACATAAATTCTTGAAAAATAAGTAGTTATTTTTATTATTATTATTTTTTCTTATTTTGTTGCTAAAGACTGATTATAAGGTTTAAATTATTGTTAGAGGATAAAAGTTTTATATACATAATTTTTTTTTAACATTGTTTTTATCATTATGTAAATAGATTCAATGCACTAGAAATATCTTTTCCGTGACTGCGTGGATTCTAAAAAGAAGAGAAATAAATATCGCAAAAAATTTAAAGCTGCTGTTTTTTTTTTTACCCTTTTTTTCCTTTCCTTCAGCATGTATACAACTTAATCCGATGTCACAACAGATTTTGAGAGAGGCTCTCGATTAACACAGTGCGATTTTTAACTACACTAAAAAAAGTCTT
The DNA here is from genome assembly GCF_038396675.1 of Hydra vulgaris. Classification (NCBI taxonomy): domain Eukaryota; kingdom Metazoa; phylum Cnidaria; class Hydrozoa; order Anthoathecata; family Hydridae; genus Hydra; species Hydra vulgaris. The sequence goes on from NC_088921.1 coordinate 46,221,867, forward strand.
CCCTTAATTTCAAGAGAAAAATTAAGAAAAATAATCCCATAATATCAGCACTGATAAAGAATTCCTTGAAATAAGGAAATTGAATTTTAAGGAAATGTCTTTCCTTAAATATCTTTCCTTTTAAATCTTTCCTTATTTTAAGAGAAAGCTTAAGGACATAATCCCTTAAATTTGACTCTAGGAAAGTATCCGTTGAAATAAGGAAATTACATTCGCGAATCGATTTATAAATTGACCATTTATATGAAAATAGGTTTGAGCAAAATATATATATATATATATATATATATATATATATATAAAATTTTTAGGGTTCCCGCCGTTTCGATTTTGGGCAAAAATGTTGGGTGTTTTAAACGCCTGGTGGGGACCTTAAAATTTATCCTATAAAATTTTTTATTATTTTAAATAATATATGCTGGATTAAATATTAATTATATAAAAGGAGCATGTTGAAAAAGTTCAGATACGCCACCGAGTTATAAAATAGGTCTTTGTATAAAAAAAATTTTTTTTAACCAATTCCAGAAGGTTCTGTAGAATAATTTTTAAATTTTTTCAACATGCTTCTTTTATGTAATTAATATTCAATCCATCATATATTATTTAAAAGAATAAAAAATTTTACAGGATAAATGTTAAGGTCTCAGCCAGGCGTTTAAAACACCCAACACTTTTGCCCAAAATTGAATTGGCGGAGACCCTAAATATTATTTTTTTTTTTTTTTGCTCGAACTTATTTTCATATAAATGATCAATTTATAAATCGATTCGCGAGTTCTATTTCAAAAATTGATAAAAAACGAAACACCCTAATATGTATATATGGGTAGTTGTAAGTGGGTGTTGCAACCCTCCTTTTATTTTCTACCTATTTGTCAGTCGATGTAGCAACTCTCTTCGCATGTTCTTTGCTAGTTTTTCGATACTATTTCTAAATCCAAATTTCGATATTATTCCGTAAAGGCATCTTCCTTCATTATTCCTTCTAAATGAATTTAAATTTTTTTAGCATATATTTATAATGTTATTCTTTTTTTACAAGAGGTAATAAGAATGAGACATTATTTCTTTATTTTAAGACAGCTGATTGAGTAAAAAGTCCTTACTGTATTATTAATTATTATTGTATGTTTACTAAATGTACTTTTAAAAAACGCATAATTGATAACATAAAAATAAATATATATAAACATAATAAAAAGCTATTATCTACAAAATATATAATACTACACCATAAAAATATAAATGTTAAGATCTGAAGTTAAGAGTGCCATATTTATATTCTTAACAATAACAAATATATATACCCTAGATAAAAGCAAAAAGAGGAGTTGTTAGTTCATTTGAAAAGGTCGATCTCCACTATTGATCAAACTCTGGGAGGATTTTTCTGCCAAATTTAATTGATATACTTTGAACTGCAGAAATTTAAAAAACATTTCCGATCCATTTAGATATTCTAGAGAAAACACACAAACATCTTAAATAAATAGTCCATGCATTCAATCAGAGTTGTTAGTTCTTGGCCTTGCCTTAAGGCCAAAAATTTTGACCTTGGCCTTGATTTTTTTGGCTTTGGCCTTCAAAAAAAACTACATTAAATTAAAGAATTAAAATTTTTTATTCTTTATTTTTATGTATTTTTGTTTTCGGCTTTCATATATTTGTTTTCGGCTTTCATACAAGTTTGTTTTCTTATTGACTTAGAAGAATTTTGCGCATAACCTTGGTTTATTTTTACAACATGTAGTTTATTGTCAGCAATCGTTGTCTACAGTTTTGTTAATAATTGGCCGTAACCTTAGGCAAAAATTTAGGTTTTTGGTCTTGAAAATGTTTGTGTAGGCCTTAGCCTTGAAACTCTAATTCTTGACCTTGACCTTAAACTCTTTGCCTTGTCCTTTGCCTTGTAAATTTTGGTCTCGGCTTTGGCCTTGTAACATGTGGCTTTGGCCTTGCTACTTTAGCCTGGTTAACAACTCTGCATTCAATTATATTAAACCCTGCCACACTAGTGATGTTAATTTTACAGGTAAATTTAGAAATAAAATAAAAAATTTTAAGAAAAATAATAAAATCAGTGAAATTATTTTAAGGAAATTTGCTTCTAATATATAATACATATATTATATAATACATACAGGGTATTTTTTAATAAAGAGCACCGTAGCGCCACTTAGATGTATGTATTTTTTGAGTTGTCTAAATAAATTCGGGGGTCGGAAACGACGTTACCTGTTTTTTACTGTTTGTATATTCACCTCCCCAATTTTGAAGGTGCTACCACAGTTAAGGATGCTATTTATTTTTATTTATTAGATTTTAATATAGTTTTGGATGTTAAGTTAAGGATGCTATTTATTTTTATTTATTAGATTTTAGTATAGTTTTTATACAACTTTCCCTCAACTATTCAACACCTAAACTCAAGCCGAATAAAGCAGTTGCACAGAGAAGCAAATTAAATCCGGACATTGTACTCAAAACTAATCGCTTATAAAGTGAGTTCTCTACCACTACACCACTATCGCATTTGATCCTCGCCATTTCATTGAAAAAAAGTTCTTTATTAGCAAAAGTAATTCCTTTTAAAAAAGCATATAGATAGAATACAATATTTTCTTTATATATTTTCCTCCTAATTTCTCCTGTATTTTCCTCGTCATAGAAAATTAAATAAAAAAAGTTAGATGCTTCAATGCAAGATAAGCAAATAAGGTCCTATGTGATATATATATATATATATATATATATATATATATATATATATATATATATATATATATATATATATATATATATATATATATAAATATAATAAAAATATTAATAATAATAATAATAAAAATTAGAGATTAAAGTGCCATCATTTACAACTATCTCAATAGTGATGAAGTAATTCAGATGTACTGAGAAAGTTTACTATCAGTTCTTGAAAGCGCCTGCAAATAGTTCGCACTTTAGTCTTTTTTTGAATGTTTCTAAAATGGTTGAGTTTCGTATGTTTATAGACAAACCATTCCATATTCGAGGTGCATTCATTTAATACAGTTTCACCAGAACACTGGTGAAACTGTATTTCCAAGAACTCTCTCACTTTTCTCTTAAAATAGTCTTCCTCTACTTGTCCTTGGAAATACAGTTTCACCAGTGTTCTCCGGGTGAAGGCGGTTTGAATGAAGACGACGGTGATTACGTCACATCGTCGTTTTGGAAACCTTATTTTTCTTTTTTAAGACGCAAGAACACATTACATTGAAGTTTTATTATTTGTTTGTTTTTTTTTAACGGTTTTTTATATTACTTGAATAACGAGGGTATATATAACCCCTAGAAATATTGTAAATTATTATAAGAAAGAGGATAAGTTTACATACTATACCAGATGTTTCAACTTAATTAAATTTTATAAAAGCTTATCTAAGATGTTAACTTTTAAAAATTATATTGTCGCCAATTATAGTATTGGATTATATCATAACATCAACGCATTAAAAAACGCAAAGAAAAACGCAGCAAAATCAAAAAATCAATGGATATTTCTTCAAAGATGTGTTAAACATTGCATCATCCCAAGATTTCTTCGTATAAAAAATCCACTGAACAGTAAATTTAGTAAATGCTTAATGATAAAAGTTAAAAAAGATCTACTTCTACATACCCAAAAGCTAGCAAAAAAAAGATATTTCAACAACATAATTTCAATCAAAAAATTAGAAGAATTTATAAAATCATGTGTAAATAATGAAGATTTTCAAAAAATTACAAACATTACAGATAAGTCCTACGAATATATGTTTTTGCAATCGAGAAATAAACTAAAAAACAAATTTGATTTATTAATCAAGGAAAGTAGATATAAAGATAATGATAACCAAAGAAAGTACAAGTTTATAAAAGAGGTAACATTTAATTTATGTGCTGATAATATCCCAACACATCACAAAAAATTACTAGATTTAGGACCCAACTTTGTTCCAATTCCGAGTAAAGTTCCATATATGGATATAATAAGTATAAATGAAACGGCAGCTTTAAAGTTAAAATATTCAAACAAAAATACTGATGCACATAAACTTAGACAAGATGTACTTCGAGTTTTGAAAATTCATAAACCGGTTTGTACAAATTTAGATAAGGATCAGTTTAAAGCTCTCAAAGAACTTAAGTCTAGCAACACAATTAGTATTTATCCGTTCGATAAAGGATCAGGCTTTGTTCGAATTAAAAAACCGATGCTCTTAAAAAACTTGAAGAACAACTCGGAAAATCTAAAATCATAAACTATGATCCAACTCAAAAACTCCTTCGCAAAGTTCAGAATACTTTACGAAATCTGAAAACAAAGTTTACAAAAAATGAATATAGATCGATTTATCCAAGTGACGCCACTCCTTCACGATTATATGGTGTCATCAAAGCACACAAACCAACTAATAACTACCCAATGCGAATTATAGTAAGCACAATAGGATCACCTACATATAAATTATCAAATTATTTAGTAAATCTCATCCAACCGACCTCCAATCTTAACAAAACAAAACTTCGAAGTTCAAAACAGTTTGTTGAATGTGCTCAATCATAGTATATCGATCCTGGTGAATTTCAAGTTTCCTTCGATATTGTTAATCTTTACCCTTCAATACCAGTTAAAGAATCAATCGATATTTTATTAGAACAACTCCGTAACAGTCCTGTCTTTAAATCAAAATTATCTTTTTCAGAAATAAAAATACTTTTAGATTTGTGTTTGTCAAATTGTTATTTTTTACATGAAAGCAACATACACACATTGGAAGATGCTGGTCCTATAGGTTTATCATTAATGGTAGTAATGGCAGAGAGTTTTCTACAACATTATGAAGAAAAAGCGTTACTACAGGCGATATCTTACACCACCAATATGTGTAAAATCATTTAAAAGGTATGTAGATGATATCCATTCCCGTTTTATAAATGAGGCAGAATCAGAACGTTTTCTCAACTTGTTAAATAATCAACACACAAATATCAAATGTACAATTGAAAAAGAAAGTGATTCACACGCAATAAATTTTCTCGATCTCTCAATAACAAATAACAAATCCGGAACATATCTTTTTAAAATCTATCGCAAAGATGCAACTACTAATGTGCAAAATTAAGCCGCATTTTTGTCACGATCCAAAAATAATTTATGATGTATTTAAAGGTTTTATCTAAAGAGCTTTTGCATTATGCAGTAAAGAACACATAAATCATGAATTAAAGTTTCTAACAGAAATGTTTACAGAAAATGGTTATAACAAAAAAATACTTCAAAACATTGTCAAAAAAATAAAAAAAAAAAAGCAAAATAATCAACAAAACAACAACAATAACATCAATAAACTAGAACCAAATTATATTTCTCTACCATGGGTACCAAAATTAAGTAATCAATTAAAACAGATATTTAAAAGTGTAGGCTATACTCCAGTTTTTAAATCACCAAAAAACCTTCAACAATTAATAACTCAAAAAAACAAGCCTCGACTTCCCAACAACTCTTACCCAGGAGTATACAAACTGGAGTGTTCGTGTGGAAAGCTCTATGTAGGTGAAACAAAACTCAAGGTTTCAACTCGCATTTGCCAACATCAAAAACATACTTTTGAGGGAAAATGGAAAAATTCGGCCGTAGCGGGGCATTCCAGAAATTGCCATGGTGTCTTTGGCTGGAATAATAACAACACTGTTAAAGTAGAAGAAGACTATTTTAAGAGAAAAGTGAGAGAGTCCTTGGAAATACAGTTTCACCAGTGTTTTCCGGGTGAAGGCGGTTTGAATGAAGACGACGGTGATTACGTCACATCGTCGTTTTGGAAACCTTATTTTTCTTTTTTAATCAATCATCAATCAATCAATCAATCATATATATTCTGAAAATAAATTTTCACGGCTATTTACAAATAGTATTGAAATACTAATCTCAAGTAAATACCTTCAAAAAATAGTTTATTTATATACAATTAATCTTAGTAATAAAAATAATAATAATATTAATAATAGTAATAATAATAACAATAAAGTAATTATAATAATTTAAATAAATCGGTATAACTTTCCATACATCATTCGTTTATACATACAAAGTTACAGTTACAAACTGACAAAGCGTAACAACTAACGATGACATAAAAACGACTATTGCTAAAAAAAAATTATAAAGATTTAGTAAATATATTAATATAATCATAGTTGTTTTAATATAATAATCAAAATATTTGCAAATATTATAATCAAATAAATAAATACAATATAAACAGAAAAACACTGCCAAAATCAAAACAAAACAAAAGTTACAACAAACATTACAAACAAAACAAAAAATTACCTTTGGCAAAAAAAAAAAAAAAAAAAAAAACAACTAAGGATTAAAAAAGATAATAATAATACACGGTAGAATAAAACATATATAATAAATGGCTAAAATGAAAATAAAAACAAATTATATATAACTGTATAAAAATTTATATATAACTAAAAATAAATAACAATTAAAAAAATAAATAAATAAATAAATGACTAACAAAAAGTAGTAAAACTATATACGCTAAAAAACTAAAGAACAATAAATAATAAAATAAATAATCCTAAGAAATATATGAAAGAAAACTAAAGAAATTTATGAAAAAATAATAAAAATCTTCATTTGCCGATCGAGGTTCCGATGTTTAAATAGTTTTTTTTTCTTTCTTTGCCATTCTTTTTATATATTTCATTCATTAACGTTTTTTTTTTCACTTCTATTTTCATTACTTTTTTACTTAATTTCTTTCAGATATTTCTTTTTCTTTTCTTCTTTTAAAACATTTATTTATTCTACTTTTCTGTTGATTTTATTCTTCGTTTAATTTATAAATATTTTTTTTTCCCTTTTACTTTTTTCCTTTCAAAAAGTTATTTTCAACCGTTAGAAAATAGCGTCCACCATTTGCGATGTCATTGCAAAGAGAAAAAGACGCAAGAACACATTACATTGAAGTTTTATTATTTGTTTGTTTTTTTTTAACGGTTTTTTATATTACTTGAATAACGAGGGTATATATAACCCCTAGAAATATTGTAAATTATTATTAGAAAGAGGATAAGTTTACATACTATACCAGATGTTTCAACTTAATTAAATTTTTAACGGTTTGTTTTTACTATAACGATTTCTTTGTAACTATTTTATTTATTATACCTGATGACGCTGATCACGATAGATCAGCGAAATATCGAAATAATTATATATTATTAAAATATATATATTTAAAAAAAAAAAGTTTATACGCAACCGTATTTATTGAATTCTACCCATATTTTAACGTATAACAAGAAAATGACTTTCAAAGATTATATATATATATATATATATATATATATATATATATATATATATATATATATATATATATATATATATATATATATATATATATATATATATATATATTTGAAATGTTTTCTTACTTGTTATTACTTTGTTAGTAAGAAAACATTTTTTATATAAATTCTATAACTATGTAAATTCAATTCTATTATATGTAACTATCTATATGTAAAAGACGAACTAAATGCTCAGATTTACTGGTAAGTTTTGAAAAAGGAAATTTTAAATTTTCCAGGCGTTAAATTTTCAAAATTTTATGGTGTATTTACCGGAAAATTTTCTGGTAAATATTACCTTCGCAACACAATGCCACACAGACTTTGTGAAAACAAAGTCTAAGTCCATTTAGCTGATTAACATCATGCGCAGATTGCTCAATAAATAGTTCCGGATGAGCCAATTTTTTTGTTACATCTATGAAGCTGCCTGGCTAAATTAGGAAATCACAATTTATTGATAATAATATATAACCCGATTTTTCGAAATGATTATTATTTTCAAATGAACTCCTTACTGCTTGTCATTTTTTAACAAATGTTTTATAATACTTATAAAAGTTATGGTCATAAGAAATAATTTTGTTTCCAAATAAATTTCCAATTATTTGAGGAGCCTATCTGCAGAACGGACATAGTTCGCATTAATTGATTTTGAAAAATCTATAAAAAACTGAACTACCGTAACATTTACTACCGTAACATTTACATTTATATTATCTACTTTAACCCACTTTATTGCAATTTTTATATTTAACGATCAATTTTGCTCTATTCAAAAAATTTTTTCAATTTTTTTTATTCAAAATATTTTTAAAGATATCAACCTTTAATTCGAGCTCATTGATTTATAAAATAAATTATTAACAGATATACTTTTTAGTTTTTCAAAATGTAGCATAATGTTACCTTGGGTTGGTGTTTCTTTAAGCCATGTATACTTGTTGCGCTGCTTTGTTTCATTTAATTACAAATTACTTAAGTAAATACCTTCATAATGTTAGAGCAAATACTTACCTAAAATTTACATCAAGAAATACTTCTGTTTTGTTTAAATAATTGTCCTCAGATCAATTTAAAGCAAAATAAAAATAAAAATTATACTTTGTATATTGTATTAATTTTTTTCTATTCTATAACAGAAAAATAACTGTTTATAATAAAAAAATAACTAAATTTGTAGGTAGGTAACAACTCTATATAAATATTTAATGTTTAAAAATAATTGTTTTAGTCAAATTTAAAGACACGTAGCCTAGACTTATATTTACTATTAGATGTTGCACTAGAGATATCACATTTAACTTTTTTTCGTTTCTCGGGTGCTTCTAGGGCATTTTTTATTGGTATAACTTCTGATTCTTCTGAGTCAGGACAGATTCCTTCTGTCAACAGATGATCGATCCTACAGTGGCAACCGATTAATAAGAGGTTCTTTGTTACTAGGATAAATTCCACACTTAGCAAAACCTGATATTAGTTTTTCACTTGAAGTGCCTTTTATTAATTCCAGCTTTTTTTAAGTAGTGATGGAAAGCATCCTTTTGGAAGTGTTGTTGATTTTTTACCTGCAGGTGATTCTTTCCATGAATTCAAAACAGTTTTCCATTTACTTTTTAGTGGCCTAAAATAGGCAGCATCTAGAGGCTGTGTCAAATGTGACGAGTTAGGAGGTAAACAAACAAATACTATGTTATTTAGTTGACACAGTTTTAAAACATTCTGACTAATGTGTGATGATAAATTATCCCCAATGAGAACTTTTTTTCTAGTTGTTTTTCCAGTATAGGAAGCAGGTGAGCAGTAAACCAATCCTCAAATGTGACACTACCTAACCATCCATGTTTTGTGCGATTGTACCTAGTTCCATGGGGACCGTTTTCAGTCCACATTGACCACAGATTTTCTGATTTGTAGACAATATAAGGTGGTGCTGCACTTCCAGCAGCATTGCTGCAAAACATGACTGAAATATTGGACTTTAATGAGTTAATTACTCTTTCAGGGTATTTACAACCTTTACGACAAATAATTTTTTTACGGCCTGGGTCATCACTTAGGTTTGTTTTGTCATAGTTGTATATATTTTCTGCTGGCACATTTGTAACAACTTGGGAGAGGTTTTCAATAAAGTCGCTTAAGGTTTTTTCGTTAGCAGCAGCCCGATTACGTTTTACATTAGCTGCCAACCGCATGGTGAGCATAAGATGTCTTTTTAAAAATAATTTACTCCATTCAAGTCCTAGAAAATTGTTTCTAAACTGTGGAATAGTTTTGTTTTGGAAGAGAGATAATCCTTTACAATAAATCTAAAATCCAATTCATCAACAGGGAATCCAAACTCAGACACTGCCAAGACATGAGAAACAAAAGCAGATTCTTCCTAAGCAGTAAATGTTGTAGGATGTCCTGGTTGTCCATTGTGTTTTAGCTTTAGTTTACTTTGGATAGTAGTTCTAGAAATGTCAAAATGCTTAGACGCAACTCTCTGACTCATTCTGCCTTTCATTAATAGCATTAAGGCACTGTTGGAGCTCTTCTTGAGAATAATCTACATACTTTCTGGAGCCCAGTCTCCTAGAATACATTCTTGGCATTTTCATAAGCTGAAATATAAAGCAATCAATATATTTTAACAACAACAAAAATACTGTTTACAGTATAAAATATAGTTTTTGTAAAATTATTACAATACTATTATTATGAATAAAAAATGTAAAGGAACTTTTGTGAAGAGCAATGAATATTGCAAATAGTAAGTAAAAACTAATTCAAAACAGAAACTTAACATAATTCAAAAACAGACAAACAACAACAACAAAAAAGTCATTAACATATAATATTATAATATTATATTAATATATATATATTATTAATAATTTATATACTAATATATAATTTATATTAATATATAAATTATTAATATTTGTTAAATTTGATTAAAACGGCTGCGTATAAACTTTTTGTTTTAAATATATTTCGATGTAATTATATATTTACACAATATGATGATGCTGACCGCAAAAGGTCAGCGAAATATTGTGTAAATATATAATTACATCGAAATATATTTAAAACAAAAAGTTTTTACGCAGCCGTTTTAATCAAATTTAACAAATATAAATATCGTATAACAAGAATATGATTTTAAAAGATATTATTAATATATATTACATTAAATGTTAATGACTTTAACTTTATTATATTTGTTATAATAATAATGATAATAATACATTTAATAAAGAAATAAATTATACCACCAAAATGAATAAATAAAAAGTATATTTATTTAATATAAATAAAATGATTGAAGATTTAATAAATGATATGGGGTTACTTTAAGTCCGGATTAAAGTAATTCCACTTTTACATAAAAACTAATTTGAATGTGATTAGTTATTTTTTTCTTACAGCTAAATAAAAAAAATATTCTAATCTTTTTACCAAAGTGTTAATCTAGCAAACTCAGAGATTTTTTATCTCTGTAGTGTGTGCGATAATAACAAACCACATAAAAGTTTTGCCAAGTGAACTTCACTAGCAAATTCAGTTCATTTTTGACATCCAACTTAAAGTTAAATTATTTAGCGTGCGGCAAAGGCAATATGGTTTCATAACAGAATTAGTCAAATTAAAAAATAGATAAAAACGCACCACTTTTTAAACGTTTGAACAAAAGAGACAAACTCAAATTTTCTGTAAGTGGATTCAAGTAATAATGGCATAAAGTATATAAAGGCATAAATTGTAAGTAAATAAAGGCATAAACCCAGTGTTACGGTACTTTTAGACGTACACCGATTGATACATCCTCAGAAACTGATACATCCTCAAACTATTATTAGAACCAAGGATGTTTTATTAGATCCCATATTTAAATAAATATAACTTAGTTTAATAGAATTCAGTATATAAAATTTGAAAATGGAGCAAACTCAAAACTTTTATAATTTTTAAAACAAAACAAAACAAAAAACTTAACTAACTTGGTTCTCCAATAATTACCTCCCCAGCCGGCATTTGGTCCTAAAAACGACTTTTTAAGACTAATTGCTGGCTCGATCTTCAATACACTCTTATAGATATTCCAATGTTGAAGTCAAACAGTTAGCAAGAATAGATTGAACATGCGTTTACGAAATATTAACATGCGTTTACGAAAACAATCAGCTGCATCTAGATGCATGTGCCTAAAATCTTGCAGCAACTAAACACAAAATCATTGACATCATGATCATCTGAAAAATAATCATATAAAAAAAATCAATAAACATTACTTCAATCATTTTAAGTATTTTTTGGTAATTAAAACAAAGTTAAAATGAAATAAAAAATAGTTTCATATACTTACCAATTGTGACAGTAATAAATGACATGACATTTGTTGAACATATACAAGAAAAGATGGATAACTTTGCCATATTTTTGTCGGCCTATAGCAAAGTGTTTTTTTTGCAGCCATTAACAAATCTTAAGAAAATACTGTTGCTGACAATGTTGCAAGTTTAAAAATTGATTGAATATCATACCTTCTAAAAAAAACGTACTTCCTGTAACAACCAACAAGTTCAAAACCTTCTCCGAATAAACATTTTTTTTTTTTTGCATTTTGAATGTACTAGTAGAATGTACCTAATTAAACAGAATTGTAATTCTCTTTAATATTTAACTCTTTCTTAACTCCAAGATTAACTGGCTGGAAACTATATATAAAACTTTTTTAAATATGCTGTTAACTTTTGTTCTTTTTTAACTTTATCAATGCAATCACAGCTGCAAAATTATTTATTGCATTTATTCAATCACAGCTGCAGAAATTATTTATTGCATTTATTGCTAAGCTGCAACTTAGCAATAATTGCAATAAATAATTTCTGCATAGTATACTGTATATTGTTATCTTCATTAGCTACAAAATCTACTCTACTTTCCAAATATTTATCTGTTGAGACATCAAGTATATTATTAAATAAATATTGGCTAGAAAAATCACATGCAGATTATAATTTTGTTTACTTATTACAAATCCGGAATCCAAATATGCATTCTTAAATTGCAAAAACTGAAACATTTCTTCGGACAGTTATCTCGGGCATACGGAAATCAATAAATGCCATACCATTACGTTTATAGAACTGAAGGACTTTCCATAAACAAAATAATGCAAACTTGTACTAAAATTTCATTTTTAAATATTTAGATAACTCTGATTTTTTCTGAATTATATAATTGATGGAAAAAAACATCAACCTGATGATGAGTCAAGATATACCCTGTTCGTACTTGTACACAACAACTTTTTTTTAATCATTTTTGGTTGAAAACGTGAATTAAACACTCAGAATTCACCATCAATATAAATAAAGCAACACTTAGCTAAATAAAAAAACTTTTTTTATCAGTAAAATATTACCTTTTTCAAAAGTTTTAACACATATTTATTAATTGTAATATGAATCATGAATATAAAAAGATAAAATTGCAGTCATTTTACAACAAAAAAAGCTGAAGCATAACAAATCTGAAAAATTAAGTTTAAACTCAGCTAACTCAATGTTTGTATAGAATTATCTTTATCTAAAAATTACACTTTAATTCATTGCTAATTGAAAAGGACTTTAAAAAGTTGAACAATAACATCCTAATATTCTAGAACACATCTAAAACTGAAAATACAATCCACCTCTTATTATCCATTGCTACTTTAACCGTATTGGATAAGTAACTTGTTTCTATCAACCAAAAGCTACCAATAAATTGCAAGCAATAGGAAATTCAAATTAATTATTTAAAAATATTTTCAAAGTACTAAAATAAAAAAACCACAAAAGGAAATATAAAAAAAAATTTGTTGACATGAATTTATTTCAATAGTAAATGCCGCTAAATCTTCTTAAATTGTTCTAAAATAGAACTCAGGTCTAAAATAGAACTGTGATGAGGTAAAATTTCGTTAATATTTCTTTGACAAAGGAAATATATTGAGGAGATTATTTTGTTCGTCTTAATCGAACTTAATTTCCTTCCGTTCACATAATTTAAGGAATTAATTTCCTTATATGATGGGAAGATTTACGACCAAACCAGTGAGGAAATTTCTTTCCTTACCGGGGAAGGAAAATTTTTTTTGAATGTAGCAAAAGTATTAGGGTATGAGGGGCAAAATGAGACACTTAAGCTCTAATATATCTAATACAGACCGCCTAAGAACTTTAGAAAATTTTTTTTTAAATCTACTACCATCCTACTATAACCTTATAAAATTTGAGTTGCAAAATTGCAGTGGTTTGGTCACCAGAGATCATATATTGACAACTTCTATCCTGTCTCATTTTGCCCCGCTATGTGGGGCAAAATGAGACAGATTTTTTTAATAAGTAATTCAAATAATGATAAACAAAACAGATTTTTAAGAGGTTTAGCAAAATAGATATTTTATAATATAGTACAGCTAATAATAATATATAATATATAATCAAACAAATATAATACATAATCAAGCTGTCACTAATTAATCATATAATCAAACACACTGTCACTAGTCACATAAATCACATAACGCTTCACCAGTATGAACAGAAATTAACATCAGTCTGAATAAGCCCAAGTTGTAAATTTTAAACATTGACTCTTCTTCAATATTTTTGCAGCCATACTCCATAATCCATTACAAAAACATTCACAGTTTTCAACATTTAAACTTTTAACTCTTTTTTTACCCTTTCTTAATGCCCATTTATTTTCTATTTTTTGTTCTTTTAAATTTTTTGATTTTTCAGAGAATTCAAATAGTTATTTTCTAGAATGTGATGTCGTTATTATCTGTAATTCTTCTCCTTTTCCTGGTAATAAAGTGAGAAAGCTAAAATATTAGAAAAGCAGGGTATTACTATGTTAAAATCAATATTTTTTGAACATCCTGAACACAAAGGTAATAAGGTGCTTGAATAAACTTGAAAATCAATTTTATCAAGTTTATGTAAGTTGACATTAGAGCTTTTGTTATTATTAAACTTAATGTCTGGAATTATATCCCGACGCAAAAGATAAATTCCAGATTTACGAAAGCCAGAACAGGCAACTTCTGCAGACGCAGCTTTATGATATGCTTTAGAGAATATACCTATAAGTTGATTATTTGTTAATTTCGTCCAGGATGCTCATGCAACCATGATCCACATTATATATTATAAAAAGTTTTTAGCGGTTTAAAACAACAGTTGTCGTTACACCTCATTGCACATAGTACAAAGCACAAAGTTCAAAATGAAATAGGATCTATAGTGAAATAAAATAAAAATAATTCGCGTAATTAACCTAATAATCCAAAACAAAGTCGCCGCAGCTTTTTAAAACTTATGTGGCACTCTGTAAGGACTTCTTGGAGCATCTTAATAACCACTAAAAAGAAATTCTGTAATTATATATACTGCATTTAAAAGATTATAAATTTACATAGGCTTATTAGTTATAAAAATTTATAAAAATTAAGTAAAGCCCAAATAAAGGTAGGTTGTTAAAAAATTAACTAGGTAATCAATATATCCCAATCCAATACAGTGTTTTTAAACTATATTAATTACAGGTTTGTGCTTGTTTCAGCTACGTGTGCTTTTGCAAAAACCGCTTGATAACATTTCTCACTTGGCTGAGTCTGGGTTCTCACATTCAAATATAAAATGGGTTCTACTTGGGTTTGAAGCTTCTTCAAAGCAAACTTAATGAACCCCATCAAAGTTGTGCACCCCCAGCGTGTTTCTCTTGTAAAGGTGATTTTCTGTGATCAATAGCATCTGGGTTAAATAACCCGCATTTCCGTGATAAAGTTTTGCTAAAATAAACCAGTAAATTAAGTAGAAAAATTATTAGATAGGAAAACCTATTAACATTTTCTTAAAGACTTATGTCATTTTTATGATTTAATGAAGAAAACTATTATATGCATTCTGTTATATAGTTTAAGGAATATTATTAAAGTAAAAAAAATGGTATAGCATTATGATTTATAAGATATTAAAACCCTAACCTCATGCAACTATTCTTCTACATTCAAATTTAACAGTTTAATAACTTCTCAATGCAACTAAGGCATGGTACACGTTTTTCCAAACAAAAATATTAATAAGTTTTTTCAATTACAATATATGTAAGTTTTTTCATCAAATTATCTTAACCACTATTACAATCTGGTAAAAGTAATGCAACTATATTAAATCGTCGAGCGTAGTTTTATTTAGTAAAGATGTAGTTTTCAACATAAAGTACCTTGGCTATAGATTAGTCCATGGATTTGATTTTTTCATAAAAGCACGTATTGGTGTTTGTTTTCAATGAATGTAACTTGATATTTATAATCAGACATTATTTGGGGAAATTATCCATAAGTTATAATTTTCAATACCACACCTAAATGAGTAAGTTTCAGATAAACTATGGTAGTGGTAATTTTTCTACAAAAGTTGTTTTTGCATAAATAATCATAACTCTTAGCCCCATTCATAAAACTGTTTTCGGTATTTAGTATCATTTTTTGAAATACTTAAAAAATAATTTATTCTATTCAGAATGCGTAAACAATTAAAAAACAGAGGCGGTAAACTTTATAAACAAGTTACTTCATTTTCAAACTCGTTTCTTTTTTATATCAGTAGTAACCTTTAATTGTTTCTTTAAATGGTTTCTTTTATTTTTATAACAATAATTTAAAAGTAACATAATTTATTTATAACTTATTGTTATAAAAACAATAGTGTCTTGGATAGGAAGTTGACATTCAACTATTATAGCTAATGTATTAAGATAATTACTTTTTGTAGTTAGCACCACGCAAAATGAAATATATATATTACATAATTCATTCTAACTGCTTTTAAAAGTAGCATATTTTTTTAAAATATACCAAAATGTATTAAATTGTAATTATGTTCATAAATTATGTCAAGAAAACACTTCAAGACATCTTTATAATTATATTGATATATCTCCTACAAAACTGTTATAACAAACACTTCGGTTGTTTATAATATTTTGCAATTATTTACGAATTTTTTGAATTTTTTTTAAATTAAACACCAATAAATAAAAAGTTGTTCAGTTTGCCACTAACAACCAATCGGATTTGTTTAAAATATCGGCGTTTTAATACATTATTTAATTAACGCTGAAATTTTATTAATTTAATTATCGGCGTTATTTTTTTACGAGTTAGTTATATGCTTTAGTTGCATTGAATTACCTTAGATACCTTTTTTTTTTAATAAATAATTACCATAAATTTTCTAATTACGTTTTTATATATAAAAAAAGCAAAGTCTAGCTAGTTCAAATAAATTAAAGTTTTTTTTTTTCTTTTAAAAACGAAGCTACGAAATTGGGAGAGTTTAGAAAATATAATAAAAAGACAAGAAGTGTTTCTTAAAATTTTATTTTTTTATTGAGCAGTATTTATAAACAATAATAAGTAATTATAGTATACAGAATTAAGATAATTAATACCAATAACATATTCTTATGAAGATCTCAAATCATTAAATAATTTTCTTGTATATTAATTTCAAACAAACTAAAATGATAATAGTAAAAGAGCCAGCGCGAGTTGGTGTCATGTGGGGAGTACTATCACAAATTTTATTGACCAAAAATAAAAATAAAAAATGCACAGTGCGTCCAAACATGCTCCATAAAAATTTTGAAATGATGCCTCAACCCTAATTTCAAAATATGTTTCATTTTATTAAGGTGGGTACCCTTTAAGAGGAAAAAAATTTAAAACTTGATATTATATGGGAACATTTATATTTTTCTGAAGTGTTAGATTAAATCATTTAAAAAAATTACAAAACTAATTTTTTTTACCCCCTGCTCAATAATTATGCGCATAAATTAGCAAAATTTAGGCTAAAAATAGAACTTTTTTTAACAAGAATATCTTGAGAACCATACATGTTCTATAATCCAAACTTTATAAGTGGTTTTATAGACGTTCAAAAAATGTGCTGAATCAAAAATTATACAATAAACAACATTTAATAACTTTAAAATCAATAAATTCTATCAATAAAAAGAAAAAAGTATAAGTACAGCTTGTTAAAAATCAAATTTTAATAGTTTAATATAAAAAAAGTTAACTTTCTTTGGTTCAGCACATCACAAATACACTCAGGAATAGTTGCTGAAAATTTGAAAGAATTCCAATGAGCGGTTAAAAAGTTATCTTTGTTAAAAAGTTAAAAGATACGCAAAAAGTGAATCGCTAGAAAAACACAATTTAAAGTTTTTTACACAATTAAACCTACTAAAAACCACCACTGTTGTATGTCACACCTTCTGCTTTGTTATGTTGGTCAATAAAACCTTTTTTAATAGCTCTTACCTTTTTCTCCTGTTTTTTGTGGCACCTGTACTTTTTATCTCATTCTGTTTAACGCGTACTTAATCTACATTTAGAGAACTTTTTGTTGTAAAATATCCAGGCACAACATTACATTTTTCAAACACTGGTAGTAAACTCTGAACTCCATTATTGAAGCTAATTATTGCAGAGGCCAAAGCAATCTCAACAACTGTTCTTTCCACATGTACTCTTTTGGGTGCGCGAGTCCAATCATCCCATTTAGCGATTCATTGACATTTTGAGTTTGTCCATGTTAACATTTCTTGAGCAATATATAATACTGCCAAGATCTTTGTAAAAAAAAATTGGTTTAATGAGTTTAATTATAGCTTTTGGAATACACTTTGATTTGTAATTTTTCTGGTCTGAATGATACTTACACCATGAACTTGAACCTTTAGGGCAAAACTGGTGTTGTTGCTCTAAGTTGTCAGATTGTGCGCAGTGAAAAAGTACTGCAGCAACAGCCTTTTTCATATATATAGACTATCAATATTTTGGCGTATTGCTATACCATATTAGTTTTGAAGAGAATTTATCCATTTATCAGTTAATCTTCCTTTCCCACTGATGTATTTTCCATCTGATAATGTATAACCTTTGTAACGATCTCGCAAAATTCGTAGTTTTGCATCAACTCTCTTCTGAACATGTCCAATGCACTCTGCTTTCTCAATAATTTCTCATATCTTGCAGGGATAACAACTTTTTTGTCTGGACAGTAGCATCAATACACTTTCCATGAGATATTTTTGTGCCTATACCATTCATTGAGGAGTATCCTATGCGCTGCCATGAACCATCTAAACTAACAGCAACATTTACAATTAATGATTCATCATAATTTTCACCAAGTTTTTCCCTACGTATGTCCTCTGAGGCTTTTTTTGTACTCTCTCTAGAGGTTTCAATGTAAGCAGGGTGAAGTTTGTTATTAATTTTATGGTAACCACGTTTAGTCATACCAGAAGGCATATTCATTAAACGACAAAAAGTATTAATTGCTGTGTATCCTTGCCCCATTTTTCGAAAAGCTAACACAGTACTTAGGTTAACTTCTTTTACTTTTTTACCTTTGATTAGTTCATTTTTATTTTCTATTGATTTTGAAGTTAAAAAGTTCATCATCCATGTAAAATCTTGACAAGAAATTAGGAAGGTGTGAGAAAGACCCTCTTTTTTATTAATGTCGTGTACAATATTGATTGACGAATAACATTCTGGGCATCTTTCAACTGTTTTCAACAAACTTGAAAATAAATTTGAGTTCATAATTATATTACACTCTTTTTCTATACAATCAAAGTTTTCTACATCTAAATAAGACAAGTTTATTTTTTTTCCAGATGCCGATCCACTTAAATTACTTGGTGAATGTGGAGACAAAACAGTTTGTTGTAAAGAATTTAAATTATTTAGAGAATCTTTTTCCAATTTATGAAACTTTCTTTTCTTTGCTCTTTTTTAGCCTATCTTTTTTTGAACCCATTTATTAACTAATTAAAAACATCCATCAATCAAAGTAATTTTCTTAAAGGGTAATTATCTATACCTTGCAGAAACGAATATGAGGTTTCAATTTAGGGATATTAGATCAAAAGCCAACAAGAGTTCTTAAGGAACAATTTAGTTATAAGCACACAAAAAAAGTTTATAAATTGGACTTGTATTTTTCAAGATGTAGCAAGAAATGTATCTCTAAGGGCCGTTTCTAAGGCGATTAATTTTCCAGTACCAAATCTATTAGAATAATTTAGGCCTTTTGAATATTTTTTTTAAAATTTTTTTTTAATTATTATAAGATAAATGATAAATGAATGAAAATTGTTAAAATTAAAATTTTGAAAAAAAAAATTTTAGCCTGTTTTTTGGGGTACTACCACCTTAATATGTTGGGAAATTTTATGTTTAGCAGTTGAACTTTTTACTTACATACATATATATGCCCCAAGAAGACCTAACGGTCTTGTCACAGAGCACTGCGGAAGTGCATTTAAATAAGGGTATACGAATTCATACACAACAAAGTACTTTAAATGTCTCTTTTGATGAAAAGATACTACTAAAAGGTGTAAGTACTATTGTACTTGGTTACTCAAAAAAAAGATAAGTTTCTACCTTTAGGGTATATCACATATCCTACTCCTTAAAGGTAGAAAATTAAACCTTTAAGGTTAAAAATGATTTAAAAAATGGTCGTATGTGGTGTAATTTACTACTTTAAGGTATACTGTTCTACCTTAAAGCATATAATTTCCCCCCTTAAGTGGTATGATATGTGGTATACCCTTAAAAATAGAATATTGGGATAGTATTGACGTTAAACCAGTGTTTCTTAATTTTTGACCCTTCAGGGGTGGTTTCTTCAGAGTCAGTGGACCCTTCAGGGTACACGGCATGCATTCTGGGGTTCATGTAGCAGGCAGAGATTTAAAAAAAATTACAGTGTGGAGTTTTGAATTTTTTAACGGGAATTTTTTTATTTTTTTACTTACACTTTTTTCCGATAAAAAAATTTACAGTCGTAACTTATAAAAAATAATTACATGACCAGGGCTAGAAGAAGACAAATTTAGTCTTATCATTAAGCCCCAAAAAATGCGTCATTACTAGATAAAATATAGTTTAACAATAAAATATAGTTTCAATGTATAAATCTCTAATTTAATATTATGAAAGAAAATGTAAATATATCGAATAGCGTTTAAAATATATAGTTTTTTAAAGAATAAGATTTAAGAATTGTTTTGTAAAATAAAAGAAACAAAATTTAATAAAATCTTAAAATGACAAAAATAACATTTAAGAATTGGTTTGAAAAATAAGATATGATTTTATATAAAACACATTTTATTGTTATAGCAGTTTATAGTTTACTTTATTTAATTAAATTTATAATACTTTTTATCGCCAATTAAGTAAAAGCAAATAAACAATAAAAAATAAAAGTAAAAGATTAATAAATAACGCAAAAAAAAAAAAAAAATTTCTCAAAAAGAAATCATTTAAAATAATAAAAATATATGTACATATGTTGATTAATTATGTATTAATAATCTAAAGTAATTAATTAGCTATTACCTGTTGATTTCTAAATTAACGAAGCTCTATTAGAAAAAATTTAATTCATTTTCAGTTAACAAAAGTAATTGCATAAGTTTTATTTTGAATTGGTTCAGAGAATGATTAGTTTTCAGTTCATTATTTAATATTATGTTCAACAACTTTGGTCCTCGGTTTACAATAGAAAATTTAGTAGCGGAATAATAAGTTTTGGATTGAATGTAGTTGTATTTTAAAAATCTAGTAGAGTATATGTGATTTATTTTTCAAAAATAAAATAAAATAAGATGGGTGATATATTTTTATCAAGTTTGAACATGAAAATAAGAACACGATAGAGGTTTAGTTTATATATATTTTAAATAGTATTTGTGTGTGCGAGAAACGATCTACGTTTGAAACTATTCTTATAGTCTGTTTTTGTTTGCTAAGCAATTTTTTTATTTTCGTGTCGTTAGTGCAACAGCGGAGAAAATAGAATTAGCCTCACCTTTATTTTTCGTTCTAATTTAACAAAAATGGCAATGAAACAATTATTAAATCTTCCCTTTTTCTTATTATCTTCTACTACAATTAAAAAGTTTATAAATTGGTATGTTTAATTAATTACAAGTGGAAAAAAAAAATTAAAAGTTTTCAATTTGTGTAGAAAATAGAATTAGCCTCATTTACGTTATATACAAGAAAATACAAAATATATTTTATTTTACGCTCATTTAATATTTAGTATTGCTTCCTCAATTTTTAATGACTTCAAATATGCGACTTGACACACTAGTCACAAGATTTTGGATAGTTTCTATAGATATTTCATTCCAAGCTTCTCTGATACGAGTTTTCAGCTCCAATGCGGATTCATATTGCTTACAATTTTCATAAACCTTTCTAGAAAGTATTCCCCATAAATTTTCAATTGAGTTAAGACCTGGACTGCATGCGAGCCATTCCATTACGTGAATATTTTTCTTTCTAAACCAAGCTTTTGTAAACTTTGAGTTATGGATAGCAGCATTAACTTTTTTTCATCACTGAAGAGAACTTGATACCACTCTTCCTGCTAAGACATGTGTTCTTTTGCAAGTTATAATCTAACTTCTTTATGACGAGCAGTAAGTTTTGGTCTTGGTTTACGCTTTTCCGAACTGTGTTTGGATCTTCATGTAAGATTTGTCTCACACGTTGAACAGTTACAGGTAATTGTAAATCAACACAAATTTGAGATGCAGTCATGTGATGAGCAGCAGCACGACGTATAATAACTCGTTTAGTACAATTATCAATTTTACGTTTGCCACCACTTTCCTTATAAGCTCCACAATTAACACTAATCTTGAATAAATTATTAACCACTTCTGTAGATCTTTTAATTTTCTTTGTAATTTCCTGATTAGATAAGTCTATATCTTTACATGCTTTGATTACTGCTAATACTTCATTCGTTAAACGCTTACCACGTCCCATTTCAAATTCAGGTATCAAAAACCAAATGTTAAAAACTTTATGAGCCATGAAGTCACAAATGCGTATCACCAGATCAAAATATACAAGTAAACCTGAAAATAATTATTGTTGAGGCTAATTCTATTTGCTACCGCAAATATTAAGTATTTTACATTTTATGGTTTTATCAAATGTACCGCAATTTAGTTATGCTATATTATAATCTAAAAAGTTTTTGTTTGTAACAATAATTATATAAGTGTGAATACAAAAGATGCACCACACAAATTTGCTTAGAGATTTACAAAATATTGGATCAGTACATAGTGAGGCTAATTCTATTTTCTCCACTGCACACCAAGCAATGTTCGCATAATTTAAGTAGCAATAAATAGATGAAAAGTAAATGTTTTTTAAACAAGATCAATTTAATAACTGCTCACCAAGCTGGCAAACAACGTTGAAATAACGTTGAAACCTAACGTTGAATTTACGTTGATTCAACGTTTAGAAGGAAAGTTTTTTTCAACGTTGATTTATCAGCGTTAAATCAGCGCTAGGTTCAAACGTTATATCAACGTTGATTCGACGCACAGAAGTGTTAAAATAACGTTGAGTTTACGTTGAAACAACGTTTAGAATGACAGTTATTTTAACGTTGATTTATCAACGTTAAACCGACTGTTAAAAAACGCTTTCCCAGCAAGCACACAACGTTACTTAAACGTTGGATTTTTGTTGTTTATTGGTCACGACGTCAATCCACCAAATAAATGTTAAAATAGCGTTAATTTAAACACCAAACCAACGTTATATTAACGTCGAAATAATCAACGTGGCTAGATAACGTAATGCTAACGTTTTATTGGCGTTTGATTTCATAAGCTTTAAATACGTCTTGTTTCTTGATATTTTCAACGTTACATCAACGTCAGGTCAACGTAGAAAAAAAAATTTTTCGAAACCATTTGTGTTTTCTAATAACTACTTTATGAATGTAATTTTAATTTTGTACCACGAGGCGAGAATAAATTCAGAATCTTCTTCAGACTTTACTACCTGTTTATTTTCGTTTATAATTTTTCGCTTATTAGCATGTATTTTCATAATAAGATAAGCAAAATTTTTATAATATAAAAGCACTTTTTTATTTATAATATCATAAATAAAGTTTAATAGATTGTGTATTATGTGTATATACAAATATCATAAGAAATATAATTGATGTGCTTTTGACTATTAACTAAATATAACTAAATGTGTAGAACAGCATACTTATTAACAAATTAATTAATGCTACTTAAGTTATTTATTAATCAGTTAATTAAAAGTTGTTTAGCTTTGAGTAGTTTAGGTTAGTAATAGTTACTTATATGAAATTTAAAAACTTTGTTTTCATTAATGCTTAGTTTTAGTTAGGCATTTTACTTCTGAAAAATTGTTTATAGAAAGTAGTTTATTTAATAAAATGGTATCTCGGTTAAGTAAATGGAAAAGTATTAAACGATTTGTTAACGAGGTATTATTAGAAGAAAGTGAGAATGATGTTTATTCTGGTGATAAAAATGTTGCTGTTGACAGTTATTATGGTGGAAGTGTTTTAATGAGTTATGATCAAATAGTTAGAAATAGTGTTGCATTAACCTCTTGTACTTATGATGATTTTGATATCTCATGTAATTCATCTTATGATACAACTGCATCTAGTACAAATAATGAGTTTAAAACATTGAACTCATCTGATAAGCAATATAATGAATTGGAAACAACATCATGCAAGATCTGGCATCTTGGGCATCTCGAAATAGATTGACACAGATAGCAATAAATGAAGTATTGGGTATATATTGAAATAGATTGACACAGATAGCAATAAATGAAGTATTGGGTATCCTAGTTAAACATGGTCATTCCAATGAACTACCAAATGATTCAAGAACCTTACTAAAAACACCAAGGTCTGTAGAAAGTGTGAATGTATGTGGAGGGAGTTATGTGTACATTGGAATTGCTTTAGGAATCATAAGAACCTTGAATAAAAATAATGGTTGCACAGAAAAAATAGAATTGACTGTTAACATTGATGGTTTGCCTTTGTTTAAGTCTTTTTCTACACAGTTATGGCCTATTCTTTGTAAGTTTAGCACTTTAAACCCATTTATTGTTGCACTACATTGTGGTGAGAAAAAGCCAAATAATGTTGATGACTTCATGAAAGATTTCTTAACAGAGTATGATTATCTAAAAACCAATAACTTAGTTTACCATGATTGATCCTACTTAGTTTCAATAAAGTATTTTACATGTGATACTCCAGCAAGACAATTTCTCAAGTGTATTAAAAGCAACACTGGTTACTTTAGTTGTGAGCGGTGCGCAACACAAGGTGAATGGAAAGGAAGAATGGTTTTTCATGAACTTGATTGTTGTAAGAGAACTGACGATAAGTTCAGTTTACTAAATATCCTGAACACCAGCTTCGACTGAGTCCTCTAATAAGTTATGGCATTAGTTGTGTGAATCGATTTGTTTTAGATTATATGCATTTAATATGTCTAGGTGTGGTAAAACGACTTATAAGTTTTTTAAAATTTGGTCTGCCTGTATGTCGCCTTTCCCAACTTCAAATTAGTAGAGTTTCAGAAAGCCTTGTTCAATTAAATGGATGTATGCCAAGTGAGTTTGGAAGGCAGCCTAGATCATTAGAAGACTTCAAAAGATGGAAAGCAACAGAGCTTCGTCAATTTTTACTTTATACTGGACCGGCTGTTTTAAAAAAAACCTTATCAAAAGATTTCTATGCCCATTTTGTCACACTTAGTGTAGCTATAACAATTATGTCATATACGAGTGTATCAAAAAGGTCAGAAGTAATGTTAGATTATGCAAATGAGCTTTTACTGTGGTTTGTGTCTGAGGCAAAAGTTTTGTATGGACAAACATTTACATCTTATAATGTGCACACTTTAATCCACCTACACGAGGACATAGTAAATCATAAAACAAATTTTCATGAGTTATCTACTTTCTCATTCGAGAATTATATGTACATATCAAAAAAATTTATTTAAGAAATCCAAAAATCCACTTGGACAAGTTGTGAAGCGTTTGTCTGAGTTAGAAACATCAGGGTCATTGTTTTCTTCAAAAGCTGTTTTCACCACTGTTTCAATAAAAGAGAAAGATCGTTGGTTTTTACTTGAGTCAAACAATTTTGCTTGTGTCAAAGATATATTATATAACAATTTCTTTTTGTGTGATAAACTTAAATCTTATCAAATAAAAAGTTTGTATACAAATCCATGTGATTCAAAAAAGATTAATATTGGTTATGTTCAAAGTAATGTTTGTATGAAGCAGAAAGTTTTGCATAGATCTGCATTGAAGTGCAAAGTGGCAAGTTTACCCAATTTACCAAATGATAATAGTTTTGTACTTGTGCCTCTATTGGACGAAGTTCATTGGTCATTGACTAAAAGTTTTCTTCTTTTTACATGTGTAGTATTTAATAATTATATATCATTATATATGTGATTATAATAATGAATAAAGTTAACCAAAAAATGTTTTGTTATACATTTAACACTGAATGTAATTTTTTTATAACAGTTTAAGTGTTGTGCGAGTATGTATATATAAATTATATATATGTATATATAATATATATATATATATATATATTATTTTTTTTTTTCTTTTTTTTTTTATACATCTTCGCTTCCAACAAGGCTGCAAGCAGCCACTAATTAAAGTTGGAAGTTACTGAAAGAGAAAAGATGAAGATTGTAGAGCAAGATAACGATTGACAGACGACTTAAAGAATTGCAAATTATATGAATCAGGAAAGCAAGATGAAGGAGGCGAATTCCAAAGAGCTGATGTTCGAGGAAAAAAACTAGACGAATAAGCGTTTTTGGAGCACTTAGGAACAGTCACAGAAAAAGGATGACACTTAATTGAATGACGAGTAACACGAGAATGAGTTATAGTAGATGGCACAAGAGACGCTAGCTCTTTAGAGCAGTGCCCATTATAGTATTTATAAAAAAGAGAAAGAGAAGTAACATTACGACGATGTGATAATGGTTGGAGGTTGCCTGCAAGAGCAGGTCCAACTATGTTTACAATGCGTTTTTGCACTTTGTCTAAAAGAGAAAGGGCATCATTAGAAGAACCGCCCCAGATATGACAACAGTATTCCATACAAGGCCGGATTTGAGATTTATAGAGATAAAGAATAGAATCCGAAATAAGAAAGTGACGAGCTCGATAAAGAGATGCAACCTTAGCAGATGCTAATTTTGCAACTGATTTGATATATGGTTTTCAAGAAAGATTGGAAGTAAGAGTTATTCCTAGAAGATGAAGAGTAGGTGACTCATCGAGTACATCACCGTTCATAAATATAGGAAGATCTAAACTATTGCGATAAGGATTGGCTGAAAAAAAATTGAGTTTTATCTGAATTAAAGTTCACCAGCCACTATGAGCCTCATGCTGTTGCAGAAGTGAGATCCTTTTCAAGCTCAAATGCCCCCTCCAAGCAATCAGAGCATGTCAAACTTTATCAAAAGCTTTTGAAATGTCGAGAGCAATGGCCTTAACCTCTCCACCTTTATCTAATGCACAATAAATCTGTCAGTTATTACTGTTAACAAATCAGCTGTAGAACGAGAAGATCGAAATCCATAATGATGGTCAGAAAGTAAGTTATTAGATTCAAGATGAGAAATTAAGTGTTTGTTAATTAAAGATTCAAAAACCTTGCTTATGGTAGGAAGAAGACTTATGGGACGGTAGTTAGACGAATCAGATCGCTCTCCAGAATTTTTGAAGATAGGAATAACAGATGCCGCTTTCCAGCAAGCTGGAAAACAAGACTCTGATAAGCACTTGTTGAATAGTTTTGAGAGTATAGACGACAGCTCCGGAGAACACTTCTGCAAGACAATAACAGGTATGTTGTCCGGGCCACAAGCTGTAGAAGAGTCTAGGCAGGAAATCACTTTAGATACAGATGCTAGAGTGATATGAATGTCAAGCAATGGATCAACCTGTTTGTTGGCAATATCAGGTAGAACGCAATTAGTGGAATCAAGAGATGATATTGATGAAAAGTTTTTAGCAAACAATTCGGCTTTGTCTTTAGGTGAGGTGACAAAGTCTAAACCATGCAAGAGAGGTGGAATTATAGATTTGCCCTTATTATTGATATTGACACGAGAGCCTAATTTTTGGGATGAGATGCGAGATTTCATGACCTGAGAATAGCGGGTTTTGGCGTTAGACAAAACCTTTTTACAATTGCATCTAGCAGTAATAAACAGACGTCTGTTTTCTGGAGAACTGTTTTGCTGATAAATATCGAAGTAACGATTTCGATTGGCAATCGCAGCAGCACAGTGTGAGAAAAACCATGGAGGAGAGTGAGGCTTGACCTGGAATCGTCGAGAGAGAATAAAAGATTCCATGCCAGCCTGAATCCACGAAGTTATGTAAGAAGCACATTTGTCGACAGGAAGACGAAAGGTTTCTACCCAAGGGCCGTCACGAAGAAAATCACGGAAAGAACCCTAATCAGCTTTACTGTAGTTGTAAGAGGTTTAATAATAGGGGGATTCAGGTGATGAAGAAGAATGAGATATAAGTTTTAGAGAGATCAAACTGTGATCAGAAGCACCTAAGGGTAAATGTGGAGAAACTGAGCACTGACTAGGATCAGAAACAAGACATAAGTCGAGTAGAGAAGGTAAATGATTCGGGTTGTCTGGAAAGCGAGTTGGAAAGTTGACTATTTGAGTTAGGGATTGAGAAAGGCAAAAGTTGTGGGCTTTAATGCCTGCCGAATCACTGACAATAGAGCCAAGCCATTCAGAGTGGTGAGCATTAAAGTCACCAACAACAACTATATTAGCTGATGGATAAAGAGAGAGGGCTTGGTCAATATGAAACTAGGTTTGAATCCACAGACTATTTTTTTATGTGCTTTCGTTTAGCACCACTTCACTTTATTGCCTTTCTCTTTGTTCTATATTGCTCTCCTTCATCTCAAGACTGCACACTTTTTGACGTTGTTTCTAGAAACAACGTCAAAAAGTGTGCAGTCTTGAGATGAATGAGAAAATTTAAAACTTTGTTTTAAATTTTATTATTTGATATATATTGATATTGTATTAACTATATTAAATATATATTGATATAACTTTTTTAGATTTTTTTAGATTTAGAAATTGGAGGGTCAAACTGCAACTTTAGTGTCAAAGTATCCTAAATAAAATGAATCCTATTTTAGGTGATCAAGATGTTTGTGAAAATTATTTTCAAACAGACCAGGAGCAAGAAAATGAATGCATAAATTTTGAAAGTATGTACTGTTATTTTTACTTATAAACATTTTTATGAAATTTTTTTTAATGCTTAAATATTTTTATGCTATTTTTTTATAATTTCTTTAAAATGAATTGGTTCATTTTAAGTATCGGTATTACGGTGAAGCAATTTTTATTGAAAATAAAAAGATTGAAAATCAATATTCCTGAGACTCAAACTGATGTTTGTTAATTATATCACAAAAGTAAAAAAGTATTTTTACATTTAGATGAATTCTTGAGGCTTGTTTTAGAACCCAAAAGTTTATACGGCTTCTATTATTATTATCTTAGACTCCAAAAAAGTGGAATAAATTGCTACTTTTATAAATAATCTTTTTATTAATATAAATTTTTTGGTAAAAAAAATAGTTGCAAAATATACCTAAAAAACTTTACTGCAGTACTAAAAAACTTTATTGCATATTTTGTTGAAATGAAAAGAATAAGCTTTTTTAATTAAAAGATAATAATTCAGAGCTCAGTCACATCAAATTTCAAAAAAAAATTTAAATTACTCCACCCTAATCTTTATATTTATAGTAATATATATTTATGCATAGAACCTTTCAATTTCAATAAAAGTATACCAATACCGAAATTCACAAGTAATTTATCACCAAAACAAAATTATCAGCATTCTGGCACATCTTCGTTGTTACATTCTTCTCCTATAAACAACTTATTTGATCAGGTGTGTGCAAGGGTTGAATCTTGCTCAAGATCATCTTCTCCGTCAGCAGTGTCTAAATATTCACAGTATTCATTAAGAGGTAATGCTAAAAATCAAATTAATGATGCCAAGAAATTGCAATCATATACCTCAAACTATCAATCACCTATGAAAATATTAGGGGTTCTTTACAATTTTCTTCAACACATAGCCAATTGCCACCTGTTGTTTATCATTCACCTGAGGGAGAGTCAACTCATCAAAATTGTCATTTTGCAAAACCAACAAGAAATGATGGAGCTTCAAATGTCTTAAGTAAATATCCGTTTTCTGAAAAACGTGATATGACTTTTGTAGTACTTACTATTTTTATGTATATATGTGTTATATTTGATGATGATGATGATGATGATGATGATGATGATGATGATGATGATGATGATGATGATATATATACACCCTCGGAATAAAGAGGTCAGCAATAATTTTGCAAAAAATTGAGGTCAGCAATAATTTGCCAACATAATCTTTTAGAGGGCAGCAGCAGGTCGGCAAAAAAAAATTGATACAAAGGTCTTACCATAAAACATAGAAACGAGGTCGGCAACTTTTTGCTGACCTCAAACACTTTTAGGTCGGCATTGCAGAATGCCGACCCTAATTCTGAGGGTTGATATATATATATACGTCTGTGTATATATAGCCCTCGGAATTAGGATCAGCATTCAGCAATCCTGACCTTCAAGTATTTGAGGTCGGCAAAAATTGCCGAAAACGATGTCAGCAAAAATTGCCGACTTTGTTTTTTCGTCTTATGGTAAGATCTTTGAATCAATTTTCTTTTTTTGATGACCTGATGCCAACCTAGAAAAGATTGAGGTCGGCAAATTATTGCCGACCTCACTTTCCTTAATTCCGAGGGTTATCTCTCTCTCTCTCTCTCTCTCTTAAAAAAATTAAAACCATATATATATATATATAAATATATATATATATATATATGATTTTAATTTTTTTAAATCAAATTAGGATTTCAATACGAGGTGATTCAGCTGCTTAGTGAGATAAAATCAGTTGCAAATACCCATCATTTTCAATGTACATGTAAAGCTGCTCAAGATGACAATCTATTACTTCTTTGAAATACTGTAGAAGAATTTGATGACTTGGAGAACAAAATATCTTCAAATGAAGATGTGTTTAATTTACTTGTACGTATTTTGGTGTGCCATGCTAGACAAGAATAAAATGAGGATATATAACTAGGAAAGAATAATTTCAGAATAGAATGTTTTATGATAGAAATAAAGAAACCTTACTAGAAAAGAATTTTTACAAAAGAATATTTTTTGGCAGAAATTTTGAAAAGAAACTTTAAATACTTTCTAAGAAAGAATATTTTTTAATAAACGTAAACAACTTGCTGGGAAAGAATTTTATTTAATAAATGCGAAAAACTTGCTAGGAAAGAATTTTATTTAATAAATCTAAAAAACTTGCTACGACAGAACTTTATTTCATTAATCCAAAAAAACTTGCTAGGACAGAATTACCATTTATAATAAAAGTGAATCACTGATGAATGATTTAGAAATTTCAGATAATCTTTATTATTTCACAAAGACTTTGTTAGAATTAGATTATACTTATAATCTATAATGACGATTAAATGTTTCTTCAAATCAAAAAAATTACACCATTCAAAAATATATTGATATTAGCTTATTATAAAGCAATAATCGTATAGTCTTTATAATTATTTAACATTTATTCAATTAAAAATCATAACTGTAATTACCAAATTGCGCGCAAATTCTTTCTTAAAATTTCTTTACTAGCACGTTTATAAAATTTCTTTTCTAAAATTTCTTTGCTAGTACGTTTTTCCAATTTTCTTTGCTAGAAAGAAAATGACTTTTGTGCGATTTCTATCCTAAAAAAGTCTTTGCTAGCAAGTTTTTCATTTTTCTTTGCCAGAAAGGATATATGTATTTCTTTCTTCTTTTCTATCCTTCAATTATTCTATCCTAAAAAGTAATCATGTTTTTTTCTATCATAGCAAGAATTTTCATGTTTCTTTCCTAGAAAGGCTTTCCTGAATTCTTGTGTAGAACCGGCCACCCGTATTTTATTTATAATTATTTTATAAACAACCAAGCAAATTTTATAAAATGTGTACTTAAAACTTGCAAAATCTTAGGTCAATCAAATTAGTCGAGTCGGTGGAGCAAATTACAAAACAAGCATCAAAAACATCATGCAACGGTAAGTTCATTTTGTTACTATAAGGGAGATGTAAATTCCCAATTGTTTTTCCTATTATTGCTTTTCTTAAAATACTATATAGTGGTAATGTTTTACATAAATGTTTTCATAACTAATGATATTATATTTATATTACCACCATTTTGTAGTTAGAAACGGTTTTGAAATTCAGACATAAAATTTGCATATGTAATAATAATGACAAGTATAGACAATATATACATATTTTAATGTATATATTAAATATAAACAATATATTCATTAAAATTTAAACTGTTGGATATTTTTATTTCTATTTAAAGATTAATTAAAAGTTTAATTGCAGATAACAAAGCTCTAAATTTGTGCATATGAGATTTTTATTTCTTTTCTGCAATTTTTAGGGTAATGTCAAATAGCCTTCAAGCTAAATTTAGTATGGCAGGTAAGAGAGGACAAAAAAAAGCTTTCGAAAAGACCAAATTTTATCATGCTGTATCTGGTAATCGTTTAAATTTTATATGACCAACAGCCCTTAAATCTCTTAGTCTTGTTGATATGAAACTAGCTGTAAGCAATCTACAGATCGATTTCCAATTAAAATATGTCAGATAAAAATTTTAAATAATTAACCCTTGTTCTATTTTTAGATTCGGTTTTGGCGACTTATGCAGAGAGTACGAGATCCACAATTCGAGATTTTTTAAAAGATTACCTAAAATATGCTCCTGATAGGCTAAACGGAGGTGGGCGCAAGAGCTCGCCGCGCACTCCGGAGTAACGAAAGTTATTTGTAAGCGTTGATACAACCAATATTTATAAAAAGTTTAATTGCAGATAACGAACAAATCTCTAAATTTTTGCTGTATTTGTTTTGAAATAAGAATTATATACATATTATTATTTGTTGTATTATTTCAAGAGATGTTTTGTATATGCCTAAAATTTATTTTGGTTGTTTTAAATCGGTAAGAACGACCAACCTAGGTTGAAATAACGTTTATATAACGTAATATCAACGTGTTTCTTACGTCTGTCCGCAACGTTGACAAAAACAACGTCATAATTTGTTTCCATTTCAACCAACTTTCAACGTCAGTTCAACGAGTACTGCGACGTTATAACAACGTTGTATCAACGTTTTTGTGCTTGCTGGGTTGTAATCACAGAAAAATAGGACTTTAGTGGAGATTTTAATTTAGAGGATTTTTTTCGTTTTTATTTAGGTTTAACGTCCATGTTTTTACACTTATGGGGCTTGAGCAGGGGTTAATAACACTTCATCATGCTTTAAATTGACGAAAAAGTAAAGCTAAATTCCTGTTATATTTTTTATAACATGAACTTTAATTAATAAGATTAATATGAAGTATACTTTGACACTAATAAAGGACAATGATTTACATTTTTAAGAATTTTTTCTTTTTAATATATATATAAATTTAACATATGTAAGAATTTTTTCTTTCCTCAAAACTGTTGCAAATGCAAACTAACTTAATTAATTAGTTAAACCCGTTATAAAATTTAAGTAACTTCGTATTTGACAAATGCGCAAAACTACAACATTCTCCGTGTATTTAAAGGTTTTTAGTTTGTTTTTAGTTGCGACCCCTCTTTAATAATATCCCTTAAGTTACGTACAACAAATTATTAGGCATAAAAAAGAGAAATTAAAAAAAAATTGAACTAATTGCATATATTTATATCATTTTAACTGACAAAAAATTTACAATAAAAGGAAATCAGGTTTTTTTTTTTATAAATCGTATAAATGCGTCAATCGTTAATCTTAAAGAAAAAAAAAATGGACTTATGATACCTTAATAAAAAAAAAAATAATAATAATAATAAAAAAAAACCCACATAAAAACTCAAAATCGATTTACCTATTTATAGTAACCTATGTTGACATGACAGTTAATATAAACATTTATCGAAAATGTAACTATAAAATCTGTTTCCAAGTACAAAAGGATTAACAATAAAAAAAAAAAAAAAAAATCAAATTAAGATATAAATTGCATTTTTAGCAAAATGTTGTCTTGGCTTTTAGTAAATAAATAAAAGCAGTAAGTTCCAATAATGAAACTACCAATTATTCATTTTTAACAATAGACACCAACGTGAAGGTAAGCCAAGCAGTCTATCAACACAAAACATCACAACAATAAAACATAACAATAGAATATTTACACCACACCCTTGATCCTAAAATCCAGCGAAAATAACAAACCAAATTAAAATATGAAAGACAAAATTAGAAAACCAATTTTAAGTTAACTATTTTTATCTTTTTACTAAACATATAAATACATAAAAGTATATTTGCTTTTATATTCAATATTAGTTATTCAATTAATTCAAATTTAGGACATTAAAACGCCCTAGATTTAAAGATCAAGGTTGCATACTCTCTCATACACATTACGCTAAACATTAACAGATATTATGTGTTTCCAGAATAATTAAATAAAGGCTAGACAACACAACCTAGCTCTAAAGCAGTCACACCGCCTGGCACTAAATACTGCCAAGTCACACCTCTGCTATAAGTACACCGCTTGGCTGACAAGGTTATCAATCTTGCTCAACATAATGCCAAGTCACACCACTTTGAAAACATGGAAACAACATAATTTTAACATATATACAACTATAAACAAGTATGGTTTTATATATCAAATATAAACACATTTTATAACAATATTAAATGACAGATATATTTATCACAAACTATGAAAAAAAATATTAAAATAATAAATAGTTATACATACAAAATATACTCACAACCTACAAACAGTAAATTTTCGAAATGAAAATCTAAAGACTATAAATTAAGAACATTAGAAAATATAACATTATTTGTGTAACACTTTACACCTACCATACCGTGAATGAGATGTTTATCAATTTTGAAAAACAAACTATTAAATGCTCTAGTTCTTGAACATGCAACATATAGTTGACCATGAGAGAAACACGGTTTTTTGAGATATACCCTAACTCTATCAAATGTTTGAGCTTGACTTTTATTAATTGTCATTAAATAAGCCAATCTGACAGAAAACTGACAACGTTTCAGAACAAAAGGTAAATTAGAATCTGATGGAGCACCCTGAATTCGAGGAACAAAAACCCGTTTACCACCGGAAACACCTGTCAAAACCTCTGCATCAATATAACTATTTTGAAGTGCACTAACTTTCATTCGAGTACCATTGCATAGCCCAGCTTTGAGATCTAAATTCCTAAGTAGCATAATTACACAACCAATTTTCAATTTTAAACAATGAGGTGGCATACCTAAAGGAGTTAAGCTGTTCAAAAACTCAACAGGAAAGTTATTTCTTTCATTAAGGTCATCAGTATCAATTTGATTAGCATTTAAAAAAATTTTGATCTCACCCGGCAGACATTCAAGCACTTCTTCATTGATTGATAATGAATCAACATTAGTTGGTGTTAAAATCACGTGTTTAGAATAATCATTTTGATCAGCATCTCCAAAAATCTTTTCAACAATCGATTCATTTTCTCTAATAATGCACTGATTTGGAAATGTAAATTTCTGCACCCATCGCCACTGTAACATTTTATACACGATTCTACAATTTCAGCTGGTTGTCCTATTTTTACAACAGGCAGTATTTGCCTGAAGTCACCACCAAAAAGAATGACTTTTCCTCCAAACGGAAAGCTGTTGTTGCAAACATCTTTTAACAACCTATCAATTGCGTTAAGGCATGTTTAGGTATCATGGATGTTTCATCAAGCAAAAACAAACTATCTTGTTTTGAAAAATGACCATGTATAGAGTTAGGGGTTACATTACATGTGCTGCTATCCAATATTGGAACAGGAAGTTAGAATAAACCATGCAATGTAGATCCATTTGTAAGAAGAGTTGCTGCTATGCCAGTCCATGCAGCTGAAGCTGATTTAAAACCCCTACTTATGGTTTCAGCAACCAAATAATTATACGTAAACGTTTTTCCACTACCAGCTGGTCTATCCATAAAAAACAATCTGGAATGTTGATTTTCTACACTTGGTTGCTCGTTCAATGCAGCAAGGACAGCATTACACTTAATTGATTGACATTAAGAAGCAGTCTCATTCTATTAGCTTCGTCAATTGATTGCTGAACATTATCATTTAAACTTTCTAGATTAAAATCTATGAATTCATCAACAACAGGCATATTATAACCAGATAGCGTTTTACCACTTTGATTAATAATCTTTTCGATTTGACGAAGAATAGCTTGTTCAGCTAATATAAATGGAACTTGGCAATGAATGAAATCCTCCATCATAAAAGCTTTGTATGTATTACAAAGATGCAAAGGGTCGTCAGGTTCACAAAAGGTTAAAATAACTGAAAACAGCTGTCTAATTTGCTTAGGCATTCGCATTAAAACTGCCTCAGAAAGAGTATTCTGCCATTCAGTGTCATCTTGCAACAAACCTTTGAAAACATATGCTTCACCAAAGGTTTCAAGAACTATTCCATTAACAGAACGCAAATCCGCCCAAGATGTTGCTCCTTTTGCCTGCAAAAGTAACGATCTAAGAAAAAATAATTCTCCTGTTGGACTAACTTTATACATTCTTACTATCACCTTTTTTCCACCTTTGTCTAACCTTCCATTTACAATGTTTATCATCAAGTGATATGGAATGTCTACATATGAATAGCGATGCGCTCCTTCATTTTCAGAATTTAATTTAAGCCATGCCGTAAGGTGTGTTGTATATATTCTCAACTATATATATATGTGGATCATATATATATATAGTTGAGAATATATTGGTGGAATATCTTGATCTGGGCTAAAATTACCTATACGATGATAAATCTGGCCACATATTTTAAAACATGGAGGCCCATGATTTATTGGTTGAATTACAGTTGCTTTAAAAGAAGCGAAAGAAAGATTATAATTTATTATATGATTTCGAATATGTTATAAAAAATTAACATTAGCATTATGATCTACATAATTCCCTGTAAATAAACCCTGTAAAACTTGTGTAAATGGTGAAAGTGGAATTAAAGCTACCTTACCATTATCGCAACATAGAAAATGTGTTTCATCTGGAAATTTCTTAGCACCACAGTGCTGACAAATTTTATTCATTTCTCCTAAATAATTATATTCTGGAATAGCATTACTTCTTGCTATAGAATACATTTGTCCTTGTCAAACAGATCTTCTTTCATTTTGGCGATGATTAACTTCACCTCGATTTACCCTATTTCTTTTATTTTGGCGACGATTATCATTAAACATATTTATCAAAGCAACACTAATTATTTCTTTGTTTTACTACTCTAAAGTTAACAATTAAATAAAAAAACTTAATAAATAACTAAAAAAATCTTATTCGAAAAATTATAAAATAAAGAAACCAAATAAATGCAAAATAAAATTAATTTGCCATCATTAAAAGAAATAAACCTGTATTACTTTTTCTTAAGTTTATTTAATTAAAGTTAAGAAAAACCTGCAACCATATTAGCAAAGACTTATAAAAAAAAGTTAAAATATATTTTGTTTCTAATAAAAAAATTTAGAAAATAAACAAATATCCTTTTTTATTAAAAACAGTAAAGTGTTTCTAACAAAATATACATATATATATATATATATATATATATATATATATATATATATATATATATATATATATATATATATATATATATATATATATATTAGGGTGGTGGTAAAAACAACTTATTTTTAAAATGTCAGCTCACAAACCCTAAATGTGTTTTATATAATAAAATAATACTGGATTTAAAAATTTTTTGAATAAAAAATATTTTTACGGGTGCCACAAGGCCCTTACACATCAAACAGGTTACTAATATTATAAAAAAAAAAGTATATCATGTTGGGTCTCAAAAGAAGCAAAATTTTATAAAAATTCTAAAAATAACAATTATTTTATAAAAAAACTATTATTTAAGATTTTTTTGAAATTATAATTTAAAAAAATAAACTTTTTTCATTTTTAGTATAAAAGGTCATTTTTTTTGCAATAAGCTATAAAATAACAATTTTTTTTTTTAAATAATTGTTATTTTTGAAATTTTTATAAAATTTTGCTTCTTTTGTGACCCAACATGACATACTTTTGAAAAACTTTTTTTTTTATAATATTAGGAACCTGTTTGATGTATAAGGGCCTTGTGGCACCTGTAAAAATATTTTTTATTCAAAAAATTTTTAAATCCAGTATTATTTTATTATATATATATATATATATATATATATATATATATATATATATATATATATATATATATATATATATATGTATATATTGAACTATTTATTAGTGAAAACATATGAAATCCAAAATTTTCTTTATAACATATATAGTACATTTTATAAATAAACCTCTACAATTTTCTTGGTATAACAACTCGATCATGATTAATAACATCTCGATCATGATTAATAACAACTCTGTAAACATGAATTTTCTAATAATCTAAATCTTAATAAATTATAAACAATTAAACTTAAATAAAAATGTATGAAAATGATTAATGGTATATTAAATATAAAAAAACAAACATATAACACAATTATATCCTAAACCACAATTCATTCATGCAAGAGAAATTATTATACACTTATTAATTTTGTTACTTTGTTTCCTTTTTTCTTATCCTCATTGTACACTAAAAGCTCCTTTAGCTGTACATCTTTCACAAGCATTGTTTCCGTTATGATTAATTGTACCTTTAATAAATGCTCTTGCAGGCGCATAACATATATACCCTAATAACTACATTTTTTTTTTTTGTCTTAAAAATATCAAAATATCCAATCTAACTGAAGTTGTTTGTATTCATTTAAAAAATCAAAAATTAAATCATCAATATTAGATGGTTTAGATTTTCCATAATATAATCCCACAATAAAAGGGTTAAAATTTACTATTCTACATAAAATAGGGCAAAGGTTTATTGATGTAGACCTAAATAAAGGTAAACCATAAATATTTACATCAATAAGTATTGTTTCAGTTATAAAAATTGAAGAACCTCTGTTAGATGAAGAAACAGCTTTTAGTATACCAGTCTCAAGAACAAGGTAATAGTATTGACCACAACACTTGCTTTCGGCAGTAACTAATTTTTGAGTCTGAAGCAAAGTTCTTTTATCATCGTCTGCCGAAAGATAAAAGAACTTTGCTTTAGACTCCAAAATCAAAAACTGTCAAAAGCAAGTATGTTGGCCAATACTATTACTTTGGTCTTGAGACTGGTATACTAAAAGCTGTTTCTGCAGATAGCAGAAGGCTTCTGCTATCAGTATAGCTAACAGCTCGTTTACATATTCACGTGAACAACAGTGGTCTACTGCCCATTTCACCAGTTTATGATTAAGTGAAACATTGTTTTTCAATTTCTTCTGAGAAAAAAACTGTCGTTGTCACTTTGAGACAAATAATCATAAAGAAATTCTTCACTTTCATAATCGCTTTCCAAATTTTTGACATCTTCTATTTGATTGATGTTTTGTGTAAATTCTGAATTGTCATTATTTCTCTCGAGTTTCTTCTACTTACTACTAGAAGATGATTCTGCCAGAGCTAGAACATTAGAGTGGCATTTTCGTCAGTTTCTTAAATAAGCCATCAATTTCTTTTATCGTAAGAACAAGTAGAAACTTGAATACTACATAAAACATTTTTGAAAATTAAAAGTTTCACACATAAACACCTCTATGTTGCACATTATACTAAAATATTATTTTAATTTTTTTTTTTTTCTCTTTAACTAATTTTACTTTAAGCACCAACTCAATGTACGGTTTTTTTTATGAGTTTTTTTTTGTCAACGTTGATTTAACGTTAAAACAACGTTTAAACGGTAACATTGTTTTAACGTTGTGACATACAGTACTGTTCATAAGTTTAGAGCCACCTGTTTTTTTCATTATTTTGCGGCTTAAGTATGGTGAGGTTAACATTATAAGCATAACAATGCATATTGTAATTTGACAAGGTACGAATCTATTGATATTCATGAATAATTGTGTATTAAACCAAATATAAATATTGATATTCATGAGTTCTTTAATATTATAGTCAATTTTTGAACATTTTAACATATTTTGGTAACTTAATGATGTATTGGTATCAATGTTTTGGTTAATTCAGTTGTTATTTATGCTACTTTTTGGAATGTGTACACTAGTTAGATAATGTATTTAATGATATTTTCGTTTTTATTTTAGAGTTTGAGTGAAAATATTTTCTGAAATGGGCAAAGCTAAAAGCCTTAATTCAACTGTTCGGGCCCAGGTGGTGGTTTTGAAGGAAGTTAGTGGTTTAAGCCTAAATGATATAGCCAAAAAAATAAAAAAAAGTCGCCATGCTGTACAAAATGTGTATAAGAAACATTTGGAATCAAATACATTCACGGACAAACCCAGATGTAGCCGTCCTAGAATGTCAACTTTACGTCAAGATAGAACCTTAAAACGCCTGGCCCTAACAAATCGTCGCCTTTCTTCCAAAATTTTGTCTCGACAGTGGCATGATGTTGGTGGACCTTTAATATCTCCAAAATCTGTTCGTCGTCGTTTGAATAAACAAGGTTTGAATGGTGGTGTTGCTATTAAAAAGCCTTTTATCTCCAAAATTAATCAGCAGAAGCGTCTCAAATTTGCACACGAATTTTTGCATTTTAGTGTTACTAATTGGCAAACGGTGTTGTGGTCTGATGAGTCCAAATTTAATTTAGCTGGTAATGATTCTCTACGTATTTTCGTTTGGCGTCGTCAAAATGAATCATATAAACCGGAATGTTCGCAGGGAACTGTAAAGCATGGTGGTGGTAGCATCATGGTGTGAGGTTGTATTTCATCTTTTGGGCCGAGCCAGTTGTATCAGGTGGAAGGAATCATGAATGGTGCCATGTATAGAGATATTTTGCGAAAGCATTTGCTACCTTCAACAACAGCATTGTTTCCTGCAACTTTTCCATGGATCTTTCAGCAAGACAATGATCCTAAGCACACGTCCAAAGTGGCTAAAGATTTTCTAGCTGCTAATGGTGTTCAAGTCTTGCACTGGCCACCCCAGTCACCGGATTTGAACCCCATAGAAAATTTGTGGGATGAAATTGATCGCCGCTGTGCAGGCAAACGTGCTAGTAATAAACTTGAACTTTGGGACTTTATTTCTACCGCTTGGACTAGTATTACTGCTGTTGATTGCAAGAAGCTTGTTGACACTATACCAGCCCGGTTGGCTGAAGTAATTAAAAATAAAGGTGGATCTACTCATTATTAATATTTTAATACTCATTTTGGTACTAAAATGTTATAACAATATATTTTGCATGTTTCAGTAATATATTATTTTGCTGCACTGGGGTTATGGCTTTATAATCTGCAAAAAACTAAAAAAAATGGGGTGGCTCTAAACTTATGACCAGTACTGTAGTTGAACAATGTCTCATAATTAGTTTTTCCTTCATCATATATATATACTGATATGTGTAATCCGATATTAAACAAAAACAGTGTTTACTTTTTCATTAATTGAAATCTATTTTTGCAAAAAATAATTTTATTATTTATTACAGCTTGTTGAAAATGTCAACCAAAAAAAAGAAAATACAACGTTTTATATGTCACCTACAGTTTCACTTTTGTTACTTAACGAGATGGAACCGAAAAGCCACAGTGCTTTTTATGTGATATAACGCTTGCTGATGTAAAAAACCAGCAAAATTGTGTGAAAGAAGCAAAAATGTCAGAACATCTTAAATCTGTCCACTCAGGAAACGCATTTAATAATGTTATCATTTTTTGTACCAAGAAGCTCAATTTGCAAAAAATGGCACATTACCCAAACTAGGTTTTATTCCAACACAACCATGTTTAAAAGAATTATACAAAGTTGCATATTGCATATTGCAAAAATTCTTCTAAATTCTTGTTTAATGGACATAGTAGAACTTGTGTGTGGTAGCAATTAAATAAGAAAGTTGAAGCGATGTCTTCGTTAAATAATTTCATTCATTCTAGAATTGTTAATATGCCTTCAAACATTTTGCAGCAGGTCATTAATGAACAGAACAAAAGTTTTTGTCCAGTTGTTTGCCAATTCCATTCAGCAAACAACTGGACAGGAACACAGATGTAATCTTACTGGATGAGATTACTATGTAGCCAGCTCTTGGTGTTTGTACGTTAGGTAAATATAAAAACACAAAGTATGAAAGAAGAGTTTTTGTTTTGCGACTTTTGGGAACTATAAAAATAAAAGATGTTTTTAGAATGATAAAAAGTTCTCTTGAAAAACATAACATTGATTAAAAAAATAAGTTTGGCAGGTTGTGTACAGATGGAACATCTACAATCCTTGAAAACACTGGAAACCTTGGTCAAGAAAGAGGTGGCTAATGTTATGATAACTCATTGCTTTTTACACCGACATGCATTCGCATCAAAAACTTTGCCTACTATTTTTGTGAGAAGTTATGATCATGTGGATCAAAATAACTAACTTCATAAGAGCTTGAGCTTTGAACCACCGGCTATTTAGATGACCACAAAGTACATCAATCATGAAGATCTTATTAAAGATTATTTAATGGACAAGAGATCCAAAGCAATATCGCGAGTTGAATTTCATGCAAAAGATTTTTATTTTAGTGTAGGTTATGACAAGCTTATACATATCCTAAACTACATTAAAACCACGATGAGAGGGTAGTTACCCTCTCCTTGTTAAATGAGCAATGTCCATATTAATTCCATTTGCTACTACGTACCTTTATAAGTGAACGTAAAGATTAAACAATAAAATTGCTAACATCTCCATGAAAGTTGCTAAAAGTATTGGAATTATATATAAAGCTAGACATATGTTAAATAGAAAACAATTAAAACAGCTATATTATTCGTTTACACACTGACATTTAAATGATGCAAATATTGTAAAGGGAATCACACATAAAAGTAAACTTAAATCTTTTTATCAGCATAAGAAACACGCAGCTCGCTTAATTACTTTTGTAAATCGTTTTTCAAATTCAAAACAGCTTCTAAGAGAAATTAGAGCCTTAACTGTATATACATTAACTAAATGTTTTTAATATTTTACGTTTTATCTTTAAATGTAAAAATCATTTATCTCCTAATGTATTTATAAACCTCTATAATGTAAAACTTATAGACAAATACAATCTTCATAATAGAAATATCTCCAAAAACAATTATGACAAGCTAAATTATATTTAAAAATTTATATCTAAAATATATTTTTTATAGCGGTCCTATTTTAAGGAACAAAATAGTTTTGCCTAATTTCGATTTGCCTTTGAGACGGACTTTTACTTCTCTCAAACGGAAATTTAAAAAAGTAATTTTTCAACAGAAAATATCTTTTCTTGATTTTAGTTGTTTTTTGTTTCATATATTTTATCCAGTTTTTTTTTATTTTATATGCACAGTTGTATATAGTTTATGCTGATTTTATTGGTTTACTTTGATTATTTTATTATTATATTCGATATTGTAAAGGCCTTTATGAAAAGATCATATTATCTTCTGGAAGTCCTGCCGATTATATTTGTAATAAAGCATTAGCGTCAATAAAATCTAAAAATCGTAACCGGTAAGCATAATTTGAAACCCTATACAGGCTCAGAATAGGCAGAGATATGCGCAATCTGATTCGCTGATTTTGAAAGAGAGGCTTTTGCGCGTAAGTGTAAATCAAAACAAATGTCAAAAAACGTATTGATTAATGAAAGTGAAACTGAGTAATTGCCAAATAATAATAACAAAAAAAGTATGATTTTTTTATCCGATTTTGTACAATATAGTACTAATATTTTTACAAAACTTCACAACTCAAAACATCCGTGATTTTCATAATATTTTCTTAAAAATAAAGATTTAAAAAATTTAGTTTGTTTTCCTAATGGTTTTTATAACTCTAAGATATAAAAATGACAACCATTGTAACGAACTATAAACCAGATGGTAAAACTTGACTATGCTGTGATTCCTTAGAATGAAACAGTTTTAAAATTTACCTAGTAATATCAATTGAATATTATTAACTTGATACAAGTTTTTTCAAACTAAGTTCCCATTAATCCTATTATATAACAAGAAAACTATTTTTAAAAAGAACCTAATTTCTTTTCACATTTTTACCCTTATTATTCCCATATATAAATTGTATACATCACTAAAGCATTTCAAGTTTAAGAATATTGAATATTTAACTAGCCAAGATAATTTTCAACACTCTCAAAATAAAAGCAATTGCAAGCGAGAGCTGATTTAGATTGCCTTTAATAATGTATAGTAATAAAAGATTACAAAGCATTGTAGCATAATAAGCTATAAGAAAAAAATTATAACCTGATGTCCACAAGTGTGTTTTGATATAGTAAACTGATTACAAAAAGGCATAACTCTTAACTTACCACACCTTTATGAAAAACTAAGTGTAAAAATATATACATATATATTGGTTATTGTATTCTATAAATGGTAAAAAATGTTTACCTTTGATAGCAACTGATGGTAAATAATATCAAATAAAGCAACAAAGTTTGATAAATTTTACATTTATTATGCTATCAATTTATTTAACACTATATACTCCTGAAGGAAAAAAATGAAAGTAAAAAACTATTTATCTTTCATATTTCCAAATTTTATGAATAGTTTTATTATGTAATCTTAGGTATAACCAATATAATCGAGTGTGCTTTTTTTGAATTTCTGTGAACACCACTTGTATAATAGTATAAAAATAGGACGTGTCATGTTTTATCGTGAAGTAATACAATTAAATTTTTTTTGAAAACTTACTTCTTCAAATGTTAAAGCTTGTTTTGATGAAGTTTATTTCATTACAATAATTGCCATAATTCACCTTCATTTGGTTAAGTTTTTTAACTTCAATACTCTTTGCTAGCTTGTAATATCAACACTTATATGTAACTGTACAAAAGAGCTGTTCAGTAGATAAACAAATAAATATCACTTTTTTTGTTAAATTTTCCAATAGATTATTAATATACAATTTTTATCCTATTTTCATAATAGTTAAAATACGCGACCAAACTTTTTTTAATTTTTCACAAAGTGTTTGAAGATTTAAGAATGATGTTTTATTAAAGTTAAGTGAATAAAAATATTGACATACACCTTATCAGCCTTTTCAAAATTTAGGTTAAACAGTAACTTCTTCAGAGTTCATAGATTTACATGGAACATGTAAGCTAGTTTGATAAAACATCTGTAAAAATTTTCTTTTTCCAAAAATTTAAATGTTAAAATATTTA
The DNA here is from genome assembly GCF_038396675.1 of Hydra vulgaris. Lineage (NCBI taxonomy): Eukaryota > Metazoa > Cnidaria > Hydrozoa > Anthoathecata > Hydridae > Hydra > Hydra vulgaris. The sequence continues at coordinate 46,266,793 of NC_088921.1, forward strand.
TAATTAACAAGTTGGTATAAAGATGCAGTAAAGAGCTTAGAACAACCTCCATCTCAGCTTAAAATTTAAACTTTGCATACTTTAAGTATTTTACCAGTAGTCTGGACTGCATATGCATATAAACTTTGTATTGATCATGTTTTATAGAACATGGACATTACATTTGACAAGAAACACATTTAGAAATCTTGCAAAATTGCACACATGCAAATTCAAGTTAAATATTTCAAGAGTCTATATATACTAAACACATTTGATAATAAAAAAAAATTCATAGCATGACAACTAATTTTGTTCTTTTTTTTTGTAGTTTTTTATTACTCTTCTTTCATTATAACATTTGATTTTAACCACTTAGTTTGGTTTTTTAAATCTTTTTTTTTTTCAACTATTACAATACAAAAATGCCACAATCATTTGCCATAATCCACTTTTATTTGGTTAACTTATTTGACTTCAATAATTTTTCTTGCATTAATGTCAGTGTTTATATGTAACTGTACAAAAAAATAATGTTCAGTTAGCAAATAATATTTTATATCAAGGTTAATGTAGCCTGCCAAAAAATTTTTAATTTTCAAAAAGTGTTAAACGGTTTAGGGCGATGTTTTATTAGAGTTATGTAATAAAAAAATAAATCTGTCTCCTCCAAACTATGGTTGAAACAAAACATGAAAACAAAATCTCCTCAGAGCTCACATGGAGCATGTAAGCTAGTTTTGAAATCAGTAAAAATTTTGGTAATTAACACAGTTAAGCGGCCTAAAATAATTTTATTTTTTCACTTGTTGCGCTCTCGTCAGAGGAGGCTTTTTAACCATTAGGAATATTAAGTGAAATAATAAAAGAAAAAAGATTGCTACCCCATGCCAAACCCTTAGTCGGTGTAGCAGCACTTCCTTGTAGCAGCAGGCTATAAGATAATCAATGTAGCAACACTCCCTTGTAGCAACAGGCTATAAGATAGTTAATGTAGCAGCACTCTTTGTAGCTGCTATATACTGAAGCCAATAAATATTCCTTAAGTTTATATTAAAAAGTCACTACTTTGAGCAAGTTTTCACACGAGAGCGCAACAAGCGAAAAAATAAAATTATTTTAGGCCGCTTAACTGTAGATTTACCAAAATTTTCTTTATTTAAAAACTCTAATGTTCAACTCTTTATAATTAATATGTAAATCAATTTATAAATAAAGTTCTTCACCAGTTGTCTGGTAAAACTGCATATAACCTTTATAGGCAAAGTTTATATACAGTTGTACGAGACTACCTATAGTAGTCTCGTACAACTGTATATAAACTTTGTATTTGAGCATGCTTCAAGGCCAAGAACATATTTTACGAGAAATGCATTTATAAATCTTTCCGAATTTACTTCAACACATAAATCTTTTTTCCATTTCTTTAAATTAACATCAGATAAAACCTCCATCATCAAGGTAAACTTTATTGAAATTTTGAGATTTTTACGAGTGAAAATTCTCTTGTACAATTAGATTTTGATACCTTTTAAATACTCTGAAGAGTACTAAAATAAAATAAATTTCCTAATACAAAATTTGTATTGATAAACTTAGTTAATCATTACTATGAAATTTATTTCAATAATCTGCTTAGATATTAAATATATTTTTCAACAAATACGCACTTGCCTCTCTTTCAAAATCAGCGAATCAGATTGCTCATATTTCTGTCTATTCTGAGCCTGAATATGGTTTCAAAATATGCAACCGGTAAAGGTTTATTTTTCCTTTTTTTTTTCTCTCCCTATACATTTACAATTGAACCTGTTATTTCGAAAAGGGCACAAGTCCATTTACTAAAACTTTTCAAAATCAACAAAAATATGAATTTTATTAAAATAATGTCAAGGCTGCTAAAGAAATTAAACATAGAAGTAGATAAATAAAGAGCGTATATAACTTATGTATTTTTTATTTTTTATAAAAAAAACATAAATCATACAGAAATTTTTAATTCAAACTTATAAACTAACTGTTAAAAGTTTTGGACTTATGTCCTTTTCGAAATGACAGGTTCAATTATGTTTGGAAAGGGGTTTGCCAGGTTGCTAAAATTTTAAATGTGGTCCATGACTACATTTAAAAAAGTCCAACTCCAGTAACTGCCTGTTCTTCAGTTTATTGAAATCAATCATAAAGTTGAATGTCTTTGCTGCCACTATATTAATATGCCTTTTGTTAACATTATAAATTACAAAAATTACAATTATAAACAATCTGGCTATAGCAAGAATCAGATAAGTTATCCTATCACCGAGCTCCATTACATTGCTGTTTTTAGGTTACATAGATATTAAATAACGGTATATACACACAAAACTTTAGAAACAAAATAAACTTTACAAACAGTACTTCAATTGAATAATTAAAGAAATAAAATAAGACAAAAGAGAGATAACCATGAAAGTCTACCCAGAGGCAATTTTTGAGGAATATAGTTTAAATATCAACAAAACCAAAAGAGAAAAAAAATAGTAACAATCCAGCAAACTCTCTATGCATAGAGAGTTTGCTGGGATAGGATGTAATAATAAAAGAAAAGTGATAACGACTTTCAATGTTTGATAAATTTAAACCTTTTAAATTATTTTCAAAAAATATGTTTTAAATCAAATATATTAAGTTCTATATTTAAGAAATATTGTTGAGAATTTGCCTTAAAACTTTCCAAAGTGCAGAGTAAATTAGTCTTAAAACTTTCCAAAGTGCAGTGTTTTTCATCAGAAGTATGAAGAAAGTTTTTTTCAAAAAAAAGAATCAATGTATTGAATGTGGAGTTATTCTTCAAACTAAACTTTCTCATAAATATCCAACTAAAAATTAGATGAATGTTTATGAGAAATCTCATTTTAACTAAGATTGAAATGTTACTGGAGATAACCACGCTTTACTTTAAACATAAATAGTATCACATGGTGAATATTAAGTTTATTCCAAACTTATTGCAAGATCTACCTTTATCTTCTTTATGCTTTAAAATTTAATTTTTAATATTATGGTAACATGTATGATCTTGCTTTTAAAGTTTATTCAATGGTTTAACACTCCTTAAACACAAAATGTAAGGTTTGTAATATTTATACAAGTTTGAGCTATATTTTTTTGTCATTTAATGGCAAATAAATAAAAGGTATAACTTGTGTAAGCTGGTACTTTTATTATCTGGTAATGTAAGCTTAACTTTAATAAATTGATACTTAAACATGCACGCTTAAGTACCAGCTTAGCATAAATAAGTTTGAATTTTGTAAGCCTCACTTTTAAAAGCATACGTGTTATACAATTATTTACGGGTTATGCGAACGTGTTGAACCGTTGAATTTTTTAAACAAGAACATTGATGTAATGGTTTGCTTCACCAGCATTTGTTATATATAATGACATTATAACAATTAATTCCACGTAAAGCCGTGCATTATCTCCTCTGAATACCAAGACCAAATGTTTCAGTTAAATCCTCTTGGTAGAACCCCGCGCTGAGACGACGCTAGTCCTTTAAGTTTCGAAGCCATGGTTTGTAATGTACTTTTTTTTACTTTAATGTTTTTTAAAATTTAATTCGAAACTTAATTTTTGTCAATCTTTTAAATTTCTTCTGAAACATCTTGCATATTATCGGTTTCACGTAATAACCTTAATATACCTCCAAAACAAACACTTAAGTATGGAATTTAACTATGTCAGTCCATCCATTCTCTACTTTCGAATACTCTATCTAGATATTAGAAAAATAATGATTCTTTAGTTGCTTATTTATCTGCTTGTTGCTTTTATGATATTTTACTAAAAATTAGGTTAAACAAATTTTTTGCCTTTTACTATCACTTAAATCTCTCCTCTTAATTATGTTCTTTTAAGGTGTATATTATTTTTAGTTTTCTTCTAGTAAAGGTAAGTCTAACCTCGTGAAGTAAATAATAGAGTTTCTCTAAATTAATTGAAAATAAAAACATTTAGGCATTGACCTCATGTTAAATAATTTTTGGAAAATATCTTATCTACTATTTTGTGTGAGCATGTACTTCAGGCCCCTTTAAAAGGCTGGAAGAAGCAACTCTAATGCATAATAAATGTGATTGAAAACCTGACTTAGACTTAGCTTTAGGGTTACTTGTTTTGAATAAGGCTTTCTTGACTGGTAGCAAAATTTAACCTGTCATTTTAAAAAGAGACATCCATTAAAACTCTTCAAAAACAACAAAAATGTGTTTTTATAGAGAATGTCTATGGTGCTTAAAAAAGAATATCTAGCAGTAGATAAATAAAAAATTTTTTCTTATTAGTTTTATTGAGTTTTAGTTATTATGAAAGGAAACATGTAGATATTTTTAATTTAAAAGTTTTAGTTAATAGACTTGTGACCCTTTTGATATAGGGTATCAATTGTTCTGTTGCAGTGTAGGTTGTTAGACTTATTTTTGCTTATATACATTATAAAGTCAATTAAAATAATTGATTGATTGATTATACTTATGCTTGCATATACATTTACTTTAATAGATAATCCTAAAGTTAAGTGGCCTAGAATAATTTTATTTTTTTGCTTATTTACTTATACTTGCATATACATATACTTTTTTAAATAATTTTTTTTTTCAATTGTTGTGCACTTGTCAGTGAAGGCTTAACAAATATAAGGAATATTTGTTAAAATAATAAAAGAAAAAAGATAGCTGCCCCGTGCCAAACCCTAAATCATATACTCACTTGGAGCAGCAGACTATAAGATAGTCGATATATGTATTGAAGCCAATAAATATTCCTAATGTTTAAAAAGTCTCCACTGACAAGAGTGCTACAAGCAAAAAAATTATTTTAGGCTTCTTAACTGTAGCTTTACCCTTTTATATTAGTTTTGTGTTTTAGAAATAATCCTGCTAAGTTTTAAAGTATTAGCAATTCATTTGTGTATGCATGTAATTGTGTTTTAGTGCGCTCTTCACAACTACTTTTGAATATATATTAAATTTGTGTAAATTTTTTTATTTAGAACAATGCGTATGCTAATGATGGTCCCATGGAAGACTCGCGTGAGTCTGAAGCAATGAGAAAATTGTTTGTTGGTGGACTAAATAGAGAAACCACAGATGAGACTTTTTTTGAATACTTTGGGCAGTTTGGAAACACTGTTGACCAAGTTGTGATAAAAGATCCTGATACCAAAATGTCAAGAGGCTTTGGTTTTATAACATATGATCAATCATCTGCTGTAGAGAGTTGTTTTGCCAGTCGTCCACATGTGTTGGATGGAAAAACTTTAGATGTTAAACGAGCTATACCAAAAGAAATGCAATCCCCAGCATCTCGTTTAAGAGTAAAAAAACTATTTGTAGGAGGCGTTGCCCCTGATCTTACCCCAGAAGAATTTCAAGACTATATTGAGAGTCGTCATCCTACATCAATCGGCACTATAGATAAAATTGATTTTTTAAAAGACAAAGATACAAATAAGAATAAAGGTTTTGGTTTTTTGGAGTGTTCTAGTGAAGATTTTGCTGATCGTTTAGTAATAAGTGAAAATTCTTTTCAATTAAATGGGAAAAATATGTCTTTAAAAAAAGCTGAGCCTAAAGAAGGTTTGTTTAATTTTTCTTTTTTGCAATTATTATATGATTTTTTATAAATTAAAAAATGTGTGTTTCCTTATTTATACAATCATTAGTATAAGTTGTTTCTTTATGTAAAAATGTGTTGGTTAATTTTATAAAGAAATTATAAAAGAGCAAAGTTTAGAAGTTGTTAGTCCTGTATTTAATTTATTTTTTTTCTTTTTTTTTTCTTTAAGAACTCATTCTTTTTTTAGTTATTTTCCACAGGACATCTGTCCTTTTGAACTTTTATCTAACTCTGCCACACTCTTGTTAACCTATTATGCATCTCTTAGGCATTCACTGCTTGGTGTAACTTTACTAAAATGCATTGCATTTTAAAAAGTTTTTTTTTGTAATTGTCTCTTGTCAGTCTAGTTAAGATTTTTTTGTGCCTTTTTAAAAAGTTTCAAAACATTTAAAAGGCTGTGGCTGAGTTGTTGCAACTAAATATTATATCAAGAGGCGAATTAGATAATTAAATAAAGGTTTATTTACCTCATTTCTATTTTCTAAAATTTTAGTATATAACAATAAGTATTTTTATCCTGTATTTGTATTATCTGGATAAACTTCTGTTTTAACCATTATAGTATTTAAAACATATGTGTGAGAGTCCTATGAAAGAACTATTTTTGTTGCAGTAAATTTGTTGTTTTTCTGCAAAAAAAATTTTGCAATCTGGTAAATTTAAGTTAATTTGCTACTTGTATGTGCATGGTCAAGAATAGAGTGTGATCGTACTCGCTTCTGAATGAGTCTTAAATATATATTGTTATTGTGATTTATATATATATATTGTTATTGTGATATTTTTTTGTTATTGTTGTGTTTTTTTGTTATTGTTGTGTTTTTTGTTTTATGTTTTTTTTTTCGTCTATATTATTATTATCTTTATTGTCTGCACCTAAGACAATTAGTAAATTAGATAAAGTTAATATTAAAGTTTTTCTGCATACTTTTGTAAATTTAAAATTTGCCATCCATGTTGAAATTACATCATGTGAAATTTTTAAAGAATAACTAAATAAAAACATTAAACTAGGTAGCCATCAGGTTTAGGTAGTGGCACCAAACTAATTAAAATTAAAATTTTCGCTGCATTCTCCTATGGAATAAAGAGGTAATTTGCAACCCTATACTTAACAGTTTTTTTACAAAATTATCTATATTTTGCATGGACTTTATTTTGCTAGTGTAAACTGACTTACATTGGTGTGGAGGTGGGCATGGGCTATATATGCCACAGCCTGTATATATATGTATACTATATTTTTATGGTTTGTTCCAGTACTTCATGATGTACTGAAATAGTGGTTGTACTAAAATAAATAGTGGTTGTACTGAAATACTGTTTCGGTACAGTATTGGCAGAATCAACTCTAGCCTACTTCAAATAACAAAAAGTATATACAATAAATTTTTGAAAACAATGTGCAAAGCAATTTTGCACATTATTTTCAAAGAATACATAATTCATTTGTCACTCAAATAAACTTCTCTCTAAACTTTAGAAAATCAGGGAATACCTGGAAAAATCAGGGAATTTTTCTTTAAAATTAGGGAAAAATCAGGGAATATTTTTTATTTTAATATTTAGATTGAAGTTACTTTGCAGTATCCAGTTTTTGAATCTTTTAATATTGAAAGTTGCTCACTACAGTGGTTTTATAACATTTATAATATATAGTAGCTATATGTTTTGGGAACAAGGATTCAGTTGCGAAAGTAATATATCCTTCAACATAAACAGGGAAAAACATATACTTTCCACCGCACGAACTCAGGGAAAAATGCTTTAAACTCAGGGAAAATGGATTTCAAAACTGCCATGAACCCTCTGGGGTTAAAGTTTTAATCTTTCTATTTGTCAAGTTAAAATGGTTGACAAAAATTCAATTAAAATATTACTTGTATATGCAATAATGCTTTTAATCAAGCTCATCCTAAATGTTATGCTTGTTCAAAAAGTTTAATAAATTATTAATGGATATTTATTTGGTCTTTTATTAAATAGTTTTAAAATTAAAGAATAACTGGAGTGTCTGCAAAGATGTCTGAAGGGGCCATTAAAGTAAAGTACGGTTTGCTGTTTAAAAGTAGACTGTAACAGTGTAGTGTGCTCCTGTAAAGTAGGGGATGAAGAGTTCAGTCCTTACCATGTCCCTGGTAGTACTGCGCTCAACTTGTTTCTCCATGCAGTGGCCTTATATGTCAAGGCTCTTGTGTGGACTTATTGAGTTAAGAGGAATGGAGCCACAACTTAAGAAAGCCACTATATCCTCCTCGGCTGTAATGACCTTGGGGTGAATTCAAAATAAAACAAAATGAATAACTCAAGTTATAAAGTGTAATAATAGTAAAAATGTCTTAACTATAAATTACTAGTTTTATATATTGATTTAGAATGTATTAAAATTTACAACTATTTGTAATGTAACAAAAATGGTTAAATGAAAAAGTGAATTGTAATTAATGACATGTTTTTATAATTGCAGGTAGTGGTGGAAGTGGCGGCGGTGGTGGTCAAGGAGGCAAATATCAAGGAAATAGCTTTCAGAATAACAGTTATCAAGGTAACCAAGGTGGAGGTTTTAATAGTAGAGGGGGAGCTAGAGGTGGAAATAGCAATAGAGTAAATAGTGGGCGAGGTGGGTTTAGAGGTGGAAGAGGGGCACCTCGTGGTGGTGCAAGAGGAGGCGGTGGAGTTCCTAATAATGATTACAACAGCTATGGAGGAGGTTATCAACAGCCACAAAACTATCAGCAAGACTATTCATTTCAAAATAATGGATATGGAAATTACCAACAAGGATATGGTCAGCAACAACCAAGTAGCTATGGAGGAGGTTACAATCAAACTGGTGGTGGTGGGGGTGGTGGTTATCAGAGTAACAATCGCTATCAACCATACTAAATAGGTAAGTTATTAGTACAAAATCTTTGAAATGGCCTTTTTATATAATGATCCTTTTTTTAGAACTTGACACTTTTTCAGGGTCGCATCCAAAGAATTTTTAGTGTACCAATAGTCTGGTATAGGCGTCCTGAATAAAATCTGTTTATTTTTTTTAATTATAATTGTTTTGATAAATTTATTAAATATGCAACTTAAAAAAAGGCACGTCAAAAAAGACTGGATGCGACTCTATCAATGTAAGCATGTTCAGTCCATAATAAATTACTCTCTCCTAAATACGAGAACATAATTATACATATGTTTTTCTATCTGTAGGTTTCTAGTTTCTAATCAAATGCAGTCTAAGGACTAAATCGTCAGACTAGGAAGTTGTACATAGAAGACTTAAGTTCTAATTGGTCAATTTTAGCAAGAGAACGATATATTTTCAAGAAGCTGAAACGTTTCATAAGATAACTAAGTGTGTGACATCTTACCATGGACTGATTTTATATTTTAATCTTCGTGGTTTTTTTTTATAAATAAAGTATCAGCCTTAATTATTAATTTCTTGTTTTGCCCATGCGATATATTTATAATATTATGATTTGTGTCTGGAAAATATCTATAGAATATTTTGGTTTTATAAAAACTTTTGTGTAGGCAAGTTTATTGCTCAGGAAGCCTTTTTTTTTTCTCGACATTCCAATATAAATGAGTTTTCATTCCAAAATATTGTTTAGAAATAAGCTTTATTCAGTTTTGTATAAGTTTTGTTAGGCATTAATTTAGGTTATGCAGTATTTAACTTGTAACAATGTGATGAATTCGATTGCAGGAAATTTAGTATAATGAAAAATCAAACAAATTCAGGAGTGATGTTTCATAAATAGATCGAATATTGGTAATCAGGATGCTGTTAAATTATAAAATGAAAAAATATCGAATTCAGATAGCATGATAAATAGGAAATCAAATTGAACAAAAGATAAGAGTCTTGGATTACTTCAGGTTAAGAACAGTAGCTTCAGGTAAAAAAAGTAGCATAACATTTTCAGATGATTAAGTTGTTAAAAGGTGCAGGATAATATGCGTATATATAAAACATGTTCCACAGTTTGTTTATTTTCTTATATTTTATTTTTAGGTTCTTTAAATTTTTGATCATTTGTGTTATTTGCGATTTCTTATGAACTTATCATGTGCTTACTGTCATTATCTAACTGGTAATTGCATTTTGGTGAGTAACTAATTAAATATGTCTATAGAATGAAAAATAGTGTGTGTAATAAAAATAGTGTAGCAAAAGATGTCAGATTATAAAGGTTAGCTTGCTGCATCAATTCTATTTAATTTTGTAAATAATATAAAGCCATTAAAAAATTGTGTTAATTGATAATGATTGATAAATATGTATCATAAATAATAAGTACTTTGAGCTATTTGGTAAAAAAGACAACTAAAGACAGTTATAAACAAGTTAGCATTTATTTTTTCTATTAAATTTGATTCTATTCCTTTGATGCTCTTATTATTTAAAATGCACTGCGGCTGTTGAAATAAATCTCAAAAATCCTAAATTATCTTATCTTTAAATCCATTAAAATATCTTAACTCCTAATATTAAATTGTAAAAAGAAATCATTGTTACTTAACAGTGTAAAATTGCCTATGTTCAGTCACTTAAACTTCTTTTTTCTTAAGTACACAATTGTATTGTTAATTATTATAATAAAAATTATTTTAAGCAAAATGAAATGTTAAATTTAAAGCAAAATGTAAAATTAAAGTAATAAAATCAGAGTTTGATATTTTATTTTAAATGTTATTACTTTGTTATAAATATTACTTTTATTTTAAATGTTATTACTACTTGTTGACGGATCAGGTTTAGTTATTAAAGTCCCGAAGCCTACCAGATTTGTTAGACCCGTTTAGTTAACGAGTCCAAATGGTCGAGGTTTTGTGAGTTTCAGTCCTATAATAACGAAATCCAGACCCAGTACAAAACGGGTCTGTGTCTAAACTTAACTCATAAACGGTCCTATATTAACGACTATTAAGTTTCCAAACTTTAGTCGATTGCAAATAAACATTTGTATAAAAGTACTTTTTTTCAACTTTTTAAATTTTTCTTAAAGTTACTATTATATCTTTGATAGGTGGACATAACAGTATAACTGCTTTTTTGACCATTTAACGATTTATATGAGAAAATGTTTCTTGTGTATGCCGGTATCAATGGTATTAACAGTATAGTTACACCATTCCGTTCAAACAGAATAAAATAACCCATTTCTCAAAATATGACTTCTGTAGCAAAATAATTGGGTTCATAATAATGTTTTTTTGCTCTCCTGAAAAGTTACACTTTTGCAGTTATACTCCTATGTCCGCCCATCAAAGATATATTAATGACGTAACGGTATTTCGTCTGACTATTTCCCCCTGAACTTTGGGAAGTCAGACGAGAAAACTTTTGGTTTTTGCGCTAATGCTTTTAACAATCGACTATAACAAATATGTTCCTGTGGCTTTACTATGATGTAATAAAGAAACAATTATATATTGCGTAGTGTTAGACAGTGTTTTTATTGTTTATTTTTTAGCCTTTTTGATTAATTTGCTTTGAATTAAGTTTTTACTGTTGTGTTCCAAAAAAAAAAAGTTGTTTAAGAGTAGAAATAAATTAAATTTCTTTTTATTTATACATTTTCATTTAACTTTTCTTAAAAGCAGATTATTACCCTTATTAAAAATGTTTATTAAATATTTTTCTGCATGATTTTTAGCCAAAGTTTTTCGTCTGACTTCCCAAAGTTTACGGGAAAAAAAAGTCAGATGAAATATTGTCTAATCAATGACGCTGATATAATAACGCTATCAAATATTAAAAATTTTTTTTTTAGAATGTTTGCTGTCATCTTAACTGAAGGAAGATTCGAAAGTATAGAATCCGACTAAGTTAATTGCAACTACATCAAATTACTGCTCAAATAAATAGAATCACGAGATGATTTGATAAAAGATCTTAATTATTTATATGAAATAACAAAATTATTAAAATATGTCATATTTTTGTATATATACATTTTTTAAAAGACTGTTTTTCAATATATTGTACCTTTTTTCTTTATAATTTTCTAGAAACCCCATTTTATAATATAATAAAGAAATAAGGAATATACATTTACATACGATAATTTCGTAGTGTTTTATATATTATCTCCTATATTGTCTATTGTTTAAACTATGCTTTAAAAAACAGGGCTGCGCGTTAAAAACTAACTTTTTTGTCTGAAGAGTTCAGTTAAAAGTTTAGACAAAAAGGTTTAATCCTTTGCAAACTCAACCAAATTTTTTGGCCATTTTTTAAACCGCTCAGCATAGTTAAAGTGTTTTTCAAAAGACTTCCGTCAATCGGTTATTTGTCTAAACAATCGAGATATTTCCGGTAAATATCTGGCCTGCAATAAACCATTAGATATTTTATTGCAAAAACACGTTTATTTACGTTAACACAGTCTTGTATTGTAGTTTATTAAAATTTATTTTAATAATGTTGCTAATTTTAAATCCAACTTTTGTTTTGATTCATTTTTAGTGAATTTTACACTGGGTTGATTCAGTTCGATTATTATTTCTTTTTTTTTAGATGTGTATAAAACTTGTTTACTTTATCATGACTTTTTCTCCTTGATTTTTCTTTAAATAGGACTTTTCTTATCGATATTATAAATTGATGCAAGCTCGATGTTATGAATTTGAATAATTTGAATGCTCTACAGCATTAATGTCACAAGCCCAGCACAAATAATTTCCTCCCTTTTGCTGACCTGCTTCAAATTGGGCTGCAGGACCATCACCTTTAAAGAATCTCAATTCATCGTAAACCTCAATCATCGATCTTAATGGGGTCTTTTATGTCAATAGTATCATTTATTCTTTGTTTTGAGTACATAAGCATTTCATCCGTAGCTGAACATCTCCCAAAGATATACTATATAGGAGCTTCAACAACCGCTTGAATGTTTATAATTTTATTATACTTATGTTGATATTCTTCAGATGTATAATATATTGCTGGATCTAATAAAGATGAAATTGTCATTAAGACATGACTGTGGTTGCATATAGTCGAATTGTCATGCCATAACATAAGATGTCTTTTTTGTTCAAAGTTTTTTAATTTTATTTTCAAGTTATTGGTTTCTTCATCTTGGTCAACATCCTGGACCTCATTAATTCTTTTTAGATAGCTAATAATTGATGTACGAGACATTTTTTCATATTCTCCATCAGTTTTAATTCTCATATATATCCAATGATTTTTTGTTATGTATTCTCTAATTATTTTTAGTGGATGTACTCGGCCATCTATAGTAAATGTTTCAGTTTGTATTTCATTGTTTCTTAAAACAAGTTTGGAAAAAGTTTGTGGAGCAATAAGCTCTCCTAATGAATATTTATTTTCTGATATAAGCGAATTCGGTTTTTCTGCAATCTGAATATTTGTTTCTTCTTGGGGAAAGGAAACATTATGACTCGTTAGTCTAAAAAATATATAAATTTTATGTAGATTTATACATAAATACATGTTTTTCTAAATTGTAACAAATAATAAAAACTTATTATTTTATATTGATAACTAATTTAGTGAGTAATATTTTTGCAAAAATTAGCTAAATTAAATTAAAGGCCTTTAATATTTAGAAATAAAAAACACGTTGTAAAATATAAAAATACATAATAACAAATAAATTAAACCTATGAATTAATGTAAAAATTCTTTAAAAAAAATAGCTTTAATATAACTTTACTTTCGTTTTTTTCTTCGAATAACAACATTTCTTTTTCCAATACTTCTTTTCAACTCAGATAAACTTGTTATATTGACACCATTTTCCTTTAGAAATTCTTTGACTATCTGCCCACCATTGCGTGGCATTTTACTTGCACTATCAATTATATTGTATTTTCTTGCGAGACTAGAGTAGTTAATCTTTTCTCCACTTTTATAAAGATTTACCTCCTCGAGACAAAAATTCAGTTGATCTTTAAATGCATGTGGTGATCCAACATGTTTTTTATGTTTTATTACACCCTACCATTAAAAAAATGCTTTTGTTAACCTTTATATATTATTGTGTGTACTTTGATTATAAAAATTTTGAATTGAAGTAAAGACTAATATTTATAAAACTTGAATCATTAAATGAAGAACTTTGAATATAAGAATGAAATATTTGTATATATCATACACACACACACACACACACACACACACACACACACACACACACACACACACACACACACACACACACACACACACACACACACACACACACACACACACACTTTTATCACACTCATAAACACTTTTTTTTAATTTACCCCAAAGTATTATGAAGTCTCAGTGGCCAAATGTACCTATACACACTTGTGAACAATTATAAATATATAAAATGTTTATTTTATCTACTTTTTCTCTAAACTTATAAGATCGCTGTTCTGCTTGCTCAAATGTTTCCATACTTGCAGTTAGGCGATGCTTATTTCTAGTTTGAAGGGAAATATTATTTCCATATGTTCTAAATGTTATGAAAAATAACTAAAATTATATTTTCAAAAATTTATAATTGCTTTTTAACTTTAGAAACATTTATATTCACCTTACAACTGATGTTTTTTTCCATTGATTTTTAATATTCGTCACAGTGTCTTTAATTAAATGTTTTTTTTGCTTGCGCATTTCTTTTGGGGACTTGATTTTTAAATTTAGTATTTGGGAACAAGTTTTTGTAAATGTTGTTTGAAATGTGTTTTGATATTCTTTATCAAGTTTTGTTATTATTGTGTTTGTAATGTCATTTAACATTAGTTCTTTTTGTTTTAGACCATTTTTGAATGCAACAGATTGATACGATTTGCATTGATTCGGGAATTTTGATAACATATACCGGTCATTTTGACATCCAAAGCAATCTTATATTGCATGATTTGTTTTTTGCTCTTTTGTTATCTTTCAAATAAAAATTCTTGCATAACCTCAGTTTTTGTTGATGAACTTTTTTTCCCCAAAAACGCAGTTTCTTAATGATTTGTTTGTATTTTGAAACAAAAAGACCATATGGTACTACAAACTTATTGTCGTTTTCAATTTGAAATTGGTTTTGAAACTTCATATACTGATACTTATATTTTCTTGAAGTATATACTTTTAGACTTTCATCAAATCCCTTATTTATTTTTATGTTGAAAGCATTATATGTAGCTATTTTTGCAAATTCACAAGTTTGAGGATGTGTTATAGATACCATTGTAAATTTCTCTATATAGTTTAAGTATCTATATTAAAGCTTTATAAAAAAAAATTCTCCAATTGACTAATTTATCGCGTGATTTAAGTTAAAACTACGGTATATTTAAAATGTGAGCATTAGCTCTAATTTCCAGACCTGTGAAATCTCATGTTCTTGGACTCTATTTTTTAATTTAGACCTTGCTTGGTGCTGGAAATATCTTAATTATTGCAAAGACATTTAAACAATAGAAAGTTCATTGAGAAAATAGAAGAAAAAGAGCTACAACTCCCAGCTCTCAACTCTCATTTTTTTGCTCCCAACTCTCATTTTTTTGAGTACTTTTACTTAGTAAGTGGGTAACATAGTAACTTTGAGTAAAAATAACATTTTTTTTTATAAAATTATCAGCTTTAAACACTTTATAAATGTTCTAGCTCTTTTGATCTATAATCATGTCCAAATTAAGGATATTTTGTAATTTCATTTACGTCAATTTGATGCAAACCGACAGAGCAAAATAACAAAATACCTCAAATATACACTTTATAAAAACCCTAAATACTGTCTACAAGTTCTTTTTTTTTTTTTTTTTTTTTATAAAACAACACAAGCAGCAAAAAATAATAAATTCAAATTTATTTCATCTCATGCAAAACCTAAGTTATAGATTGTCAAAGTTAGGAATTTTGTTGAAATTCTCGGTTTAAATTTTACTAAATTGCCTTAACTACGCCGAGCGTACTTGTATTTATTTTGAATATGGATGTTTTATACGATTTAGTATATTACTTTTATATTTAAGTACGTAATTTTTATTCGAAATGTTTTTATATACTTCCTATTCGTATTAATTTCATCACGTCAGGTGTTACAATTTTAATCAATCAATACGCTAACAAAATTAATTACAAACATTTTTATTGTGGGCAAAAAAACACGATCTTTCACCGCATCAAAATAATTGAAGAAAAGGCCGTCGGTAATGTTACAATATTTTTAAACTGCGAAATATCATGATTGAAGATACTAAATAGAATGGAAAGATCTTGGAGATCGACTTAAAAAAAAATTTGAGTTAGTGGACAAAAGCAAAACCCCAATAGTACTAGTACAGGTGTTAAATTCAAGGTGGGGGGAGAATTCTTATCAGAGAGCCATTTTCTGAGAAAACCAGGCAATGCTCTAAAGTGATATCCTTCGATTACGCTAAATTTTTTTCTTCTAAATACATAGTTTCTGAGTTATGGTCGGTCAAACTTTAGACCTTTTAACAAGGTCGTTTTAGTGATTTTTTAACTTAATTTTAAGACAATAAGACAACTGTATCCCAAGTTTGTTTTTATAATAGGAAAGTATAGGTAGAAATTAAAAACAAAAAAATTTTAAAAACAGAGGAAAACTATTCCTTAGTCTAAAAATCTTAAGCTGAAATCACACACTTTTTAGTTTGGGGCATACTTTGAATATATTTATCTCCAAACATAAAAAGTTCCCGCAAAGTGTTTTATTGAATATCCCGTTGCAACTTTAATGATTTAAGAAAAATGAGGGGGTATTGCTTACGAAAAAAGTTATGAGTCATCAAGCTATCAAAAAGTGTTATTAGATGCTCTGCGTTCATTAAAATTAAAAGCACAAGGATTTGATAATGTTATAATTAAGTGTATTTCTATATTAAAAAAACTATTTTGAATATATTTTATCTTTCGTTTAAACAAGGAATCTTTCCAATTAAACTTAACATTGCAATGGTAATACCAGTTTTTAAATCTGGACAGGATACTAATATTTCTAACTATAGATCTATTTCCATTCTTCTTTGCTTCTCGAAAATACTAGAACGTATTATGTATAAAAAATTATACTCGTTTTTAGAAAAAAATAGTATTCTTTATAACAAACAATTTGGCTTCACAACTTTCAACTTGTTTCTCCGCGCAGCGGCCTTGTTCATCAAGGTTCGTGTTTCGGAGTTATAGATTTAAGAGAGGGTTATAGCCACTATTAAGTAGCCTCCTCATCTGTAGTGGCCTTCTCGGCCTTGAGGAAGTGAATAACAAAAAAAAAAAAAATAGGGCACTTTACTGATCATGCAATTCTTCATCTCATTTAGATTATTTTTCAAGCTTTTGACAAAAAAAAGTTCACTTTAGGTGTTTTCATAGATCTAAGTAAGGCGTTCGACACTGTTGATCATAGCATTTTAATTAAAAAAATTTGAAAACTACTGAATCAAAAATATAAACACAGCTTAGTTTAAAAGCTACTTAACTAGTTGAAAACAATATATTTCATTCGAGAATTAAAAAACTAACATCATGACAATTGCGACATTCTTCATAACACTTTTATTTTTAATTTATCTTAATGATTTAACCAAACCTATTATATATTTTAAATTCTATTTTATTTGCTGATGACACAAAAATTTATTTTATTCTCATAGTAATATAACAACATTTAAAACGGTCAATATTGAACTTCTAAAACTAACCGAATGGTTAAATATAACAAACTTTCTAATAATTTAACTAAAACTAAGAATACTATTTATTTATCATCGCCTCCATAAAAAAGATAAAATCCCTCTTGCACTTCCAAAACTTATTATTGGAGAATACATCGTAAAGAGAGAATGTTCAATAAAATTTTTAGGTGTAATTCTAGATGAAAACATAAATTGGAAAGACCACATTAAAATAGTTGAAAATAAAATTTCTAAAAATATCGGATTATTCTCTAAAGCAAAACCATGCTTCGATAAATCATGTTTGAAATTCATATACTACTCATTTATTCAATCCTATCTTCATTATGCAAACATTGCTTGGTGCAGCACCAATAAAACAAAGACAAAAAAGCTAACAAAAACATGCAATTAGATTTTTACCAGATGCACATCGTCTCTCTCATTCAAGACGATTGTTTAACAATCTAGAAATATTAAATTTGTACCAAATAAATATATATCATCTTCTAATTTTTATGTATAAAACTAATAATAATACAAAAACAAATATCTTCAAGCCATTATTTTATAAAGTTCAACACAAATACGTGACTAAATATTAAAGTAACAACTTTGTTCAACCCAAAACTGTATATGAGTCCACCAAGTTCTCAATAACTATTAGAGGATCTAATGTATGGAATAAGATAATGTAATGATAAGTAATGATATTGAAACACTTACAACTTTTGAACAGTTTAAAAAAAAACTAAAATTATTTTTTTTAAATAATGAACAAACAGAGAAATATTTTTAAAATTATCTATACAAATGAAGAGTACACGGGAAAAAACGGCATAGTCGCATTTAAAAAGTTTTAAGAAAGTATGAATCATTTATACAAGTCTTTGTATAAAGTCAGGAAAAATTTTTTTTTAATAAAAGTTACAAATATTTTATTAAAAATGTAAACTTCAGATAAATTAATCAAGAAGTATTTTTTTAAATTTACTTCTATGCTTTATATGAAAACCTTTACAAATGATTAATATATACTTTTTCAAAAATTTTTAAATGTGACTATGCCGTTTTTTCCCGTGCAATCTTCAAATATTATATTTGAAAATTATCTACTAATACATAATTTATTTGTCTTGAAGGTTCTAAAGTCTATAATCGTATACGTTATAGCCAATTTTATTATTAAAAAAGTAATTATAAAGATTTACAGCATTTATAGATATTAATAACGATAATTTAAATTTATTCTTTTTCTTAAAAATGAGAAGGGAAAAAATAGAGAAGGGAAAAAAAGTAATCTTCTTTGAATTATTTATTTTTATAATTTTTGGTATTAATTCTTTCAAATTTCTTTTTGCTGAAAAAATATTTTTGATTATGAACCTAACTTAATCAAACTTAAAAAGAACGTAACTTTTAAAAACAAATATCCGCTGGGTTTTTTCTCTAAATTTTAAATTTTAGTTACAACAAATTGTAATGTTTTGAAAAAACAAAGGACTTGGTGATGAGGCAAACCTGTCTTCTTTTCGTCCTTGCCATCTTTATATATATTATAAAACAAAAAACTTGTAAATATTTGTACGACTGAATAAATGAATTGAAAAAAATTAAAAAAAAATCTTGGGGGGTAATTTCGCATTATTGAAATAACGTTACCTCAAAATGGTGCTAAATCTGTTTTGTTTTTTTAAATAATTTATACGATTATAAACATGTAAACACTTTTAACCTGATATTTATTGAACAATTATAATTATTTTTAGGCATTGTTTCGTTATTTACATTTATTCAGTTTGCTTTATTTAAAATTTAGTTAATTACTTCTCAATTGTTCAGAACAAAGTATCCTATCTTGATGTCAACGTCGGATCTGGGAAAACAATAAACGTCGGCTCGTCGATTGTTTTTTCAGATTATAGTGAAGATTTTATCTCAAACTTTTTATATAAATTTTGGAAATTTTAGACAATCATACGATATTTGAAGATCTAAAACAATTTCCCCTCCTGTTTCCAGTCGATAATTGTTCTACACAATTCGCAGAGTACTTGTGCTACCCGAGAATCATTGATATTGATCTTTGTCTCGTATAGTTGATATAATCAATCTGCTAATTTAGTTGCAGCTTCCAAAAAAGGCTAGCCTATAATGACTAGCCACTATTAACATGTCGAAAAGTTATTGGCTTGTTATTTATAACGGCTGCTTCTAATAGTTGACTAAGTAACCGATGAGTCAAACTCTAACGAACCGCTAAAAAAATGCCTTTTTAAGGTTCATTGCAAATCCTGTACTATATTATGTAAATTCTAAACTATTAATATAATTTAACCAATATAATGAAAAATGTATTTCAAGCAAAATAACAACTTCAAAAAAAGTTTTTATTTCTAAAAAGATTTGTAAAAAAATACTACAAAGTATATTTAGAACTTTCAATATTTCATCAGTAGCGCTTCAATATTTCATCAGTAGCGAGACCTTTCAATATTTCATCAGTAGCGCTAGTTTAAGTGCGGTTATGCAAAATAAAAAAATTTTTATTTGTGTTACAAAAGTATAATTTTTAATCAATTAAGGTATTGTTGCTTTTAGTTATCATTGTCTGTTTTTTAAAACAGGAAGTAAAAGTTAAAAGTATCATGCTTTTGTTTATGCAAATGACTTTCATACGACAATAAATTTTTATCACTTTTAAGTTCCAGAAAAACAAAGAGCTGGAAAAACGATTTCATTATTTTATTATTAATACGTTGGAAATCATACACATGGTTGTCAAATCTGTCAGTTGAATGGCCGGTTCTGCAACTTGATATATGAACATTTATGCAATTTCTCAAACTATTTGTTTTTCCCGTATATGTTGATTGACCGTCACACGATAAACATTTAAAATAATAAATGAAATTCTTGCTGTTACAAGCAACGTGACTTTTAATGTTCCAGACAGTACCATTGTTACAAATTTTTTTTACATCTTGCAGGTAAAATAGACAAGTTTTGCAACGACTATCATTACATTTTAAAATTCCTATATTTTTATTATTAAATGGTACGGAATTAAATTAAGCAGAAGTAAGTTGTCTCAGTAAATTTGGTGGTTGTTTGTAAGCTATTACAGGATTAATATTATAAAAATTTTTATTGTTGTATTCTTTCACTGGAGAACTGCAAAGAAGATTAGTTTTAGTTAGTATAGGCTGGCAGTTTATATTACTGTAAAATGTAATGAGTAAAGGAAAAATTTATTTAGCTTTCTTCTGTTGAGCTGGTGATTGCAGTTTTGCATTATGAAATGCTTTTTCAATAACTTTATCCGGGTAATTGCATTCTTTCAGCCATAATGTAAACTCTGCTAAACGCAATTTTTCTGTGGTATAATCAGATGTATATACAATTATTCTTTTTGCAAGATT
>NC_088921.1:46290000-46350000 GCF_038396675.1 Hydra vulgaris
ATCCAACCAAGCAATTTCAACATTTCTGTTTTGTGAGTTGACCAGTCACATTTTAGTATAATTCTCATCGCCTTGTTTTGTAGTTTTTCTAAGATATTTAAGTTATTAGTGTTGACATCAAGAAAAATAGAAGCACAGTATTCATAGTGGGGAGCAATTATAGTTTGAAAGATTATCTTTTTGGTCCATTGAGTTAAAGATTTGCTTATTCTACCAAGATATCCTGTTTTCTTTGCAATTTTATTTGAGATATGTTTGATATGTTCTGTAAAATTAAGTTGGCAATCAATAATAATCCCTAGATATTTCACGCTATCACTAAACTCAATGACTACGTCATCCAATATAACTTTTATGTTATGGTTTTGATTTATTAAACTATTTTTTCTTTTTTTTGAAGTAATAATAAGCATGGCCATGGACTTAAGAGTATTTAATTTAAGTTTGTTATTACTTAGCCATTTACAAAGAATTTTTAAGTCTTGATTTAATTTAAAAATAGTTTCTTCGAAGTTTGTACCCTCAATACAAACCAATGTATCATCAGCAAACAAATTTACAAAAGAATACTCAATTTTTGATGCAATATCATTCATGTAGATAATAAACAAAAGAGGTCCAAGAACACTACCCTGTGGAACCCCTATATCACAAACCACATAACACAAATCTTTTTATTTTTTTGTAAGTTTTAGTTGCAAATGTAATAAATGAATGAATGATTTATATATAAATTTATAATAAGGTTCTTAAAAATATATAGTTTTTGTAAAACCTCATTTTATGTAACAATAGTAATTTTTATAGTAGAGTTTCATAAAATAATTAAATAATGATTATAAAACGAATTAGTACTATGTATTAAGTTTAAATAGTATCTACACATAAAAGTTTATAATTTTATATTTTTTGAGCTTTTTCTTGCCGATGCAAATTCATTGCAATGAATTTATTTTAAATAAATTTAAAATCATCAATTGCACGTTTACACTTTTTTTTTCTTTCTAATATCTAATTGTAATAAAATCATCAGACATCAGCCTATCATAATGTAGGCAAGTAAAAAGAGACAAACAACACTTTCATTATTCAGTAGCATTTTATTAAACAATTTCATTTTACAAGTCCGTTAATTTTCAAACACTAAGTTATTTTTGTGTGTATAAGTTTCAGTCATGAAAAAATATTACTAAGATGAAAATTTAATCAAAGAAAAAAATTAAATTTTGATTGTCCAAAATTCTCTCAACTCCATGTGTTAGCCAGTCAAATTGATATATATATATATATATATATATATATATATATATATATATATATATATATATATATATATATATATATATATATATATATATATATATACATATATATATATATATATATATATATATATATATATATATATATATATATATATATATATATATATATATATATATATATATAGTTATCAAATGGCAAATGGTCAAAGTGACCAGGGTTGGTATTTGACTGGAGTCGAGGCCAGGTTTGATAAAATAAAGCCGGAGCTGGGTTTGTAACCACGACTTCATAAACATTTATACATCTTATAGTGTATTTTTTAAATTCACAATTCATGTTATATTTTGTATATATATGCATTAATAAACATCATTATGATCAACATGATTATCATAATCGACATGATGATGATGATGATGATAATGATGATGATCATCATCGTCAGCCTTTAGCCTTGCTCTTGTATGCTGTTTCTCTAATATAAACAATCTAAAGCATTTTTTTTTCTTAACTAAAGCTCATTCATACAATATCTAAGGCATTCTCTTCAAGTTTTCTTACTTATACCACTACCATTTTCTACTGAAGCTGCTACCTCTCTACATGCCTAAATTATTCTCTATATACCTTACATACATTACCTACATACTTTAATTTTTAACTTTTCTTAACTTTAATTATTTTACTTACTTATTTAATTATTTTACTTACTTAAAATTAACTAACTTTAATTAACTTTTCTAAAAAATGTTGTTCGATACAATGCTTTTTCTAATCTGTCTAAGATTATGCCTCCTTTTCTTGTCTTGCTAGAGTGTCTTGCACCACACATTGATCTGATCATCTTCTCTTTCAGCAAATACTACACCATATAAATACTAAAGTTTATATAACAATAAAAGGATATTGTATGCCAGTATCTAAATAAATAACAAACATAAGTTTTTATATCCATAATATATATACATAAAATGCATCTTAAAAGCTTTTATTCCTTCTGGAATAAAAGTTTGGAAGCTTTTATTACTTCTCTTCAATTTTAAGTCAAGCCTCATTCTACTCAATATTTTTCACCATCTTGAGCAGTTGCTTTATTAAACATTAATCATTTTTTCATTTTTTTTACAAGAACATCTCTCTTAAGAACAAATGTCTTTTTATTATTGTAAGAAGCCAATGTGTAAAAGTCCTGTCTGTTGTTAAGCTCTGTTATTCTCAGTTTACTAAATCTTGTATCTTATCTCAGATGCTAGGTTCTAGAAACTTTTGGTTAGTCTTTAACAGTGTCATTAACTAAAGTAAGTCTAATATTTAATCTTTAATTCATAGGTCTGATCTTTTAACTTCTCCCCAGAATAAAGCAGAGTTATTTGCAAAGAAATCTTACTCTAATGTGACTCTTGAATCTAATGGCCATACTCTTCCTGTCAGTTAGATAAATTAACCAATTGTTAAACATCCAAATCACTCTGGCTTCCGATGCTAAAGTTAATTCTCAATTAAACATTTCTACAGTTTGTGCTTCAGAATAGATTTCCATCATTTAAAAGTCTTAAAAAAGTGTTCTCCAGAACTCTTTTCAATTTTTGTTATCAGTTTCTTTATATAAAGGTTTTTAGTTTATTAAATTAATTCTTTTTAACTGCAGTATTAGAGTTATTCTTGAAAGCCTACACTCTATTTTTTTCAAGTAATTATAAGGGTACCACAAGTTTTTATC
Organism: Hydra vulgaris; assembly: GCF_038396675.1. NCBI lineage: Eukaryota > Metazoa > Cnidaria > Hydrozoa > Anthoathecata > Hydridae > Hydra > Hydra vulgaris. Next base: position 46,292,987 of record NC_088921.1, read on the forward strand.
TTTGCTCCTGTATTGTTTATTATCTACAATAACAATCTTCATGATATCTAAAGTGGCTCCGTTTGCTGATGACTTAACTTTATACAAAACTCATTTATTTGCTGGAAAAAAATATTGCAATATTGTTGGCATTCCTATATTGATGAATAACAACCTTCTTAATCTCAGACAAATTCTAAAAGCACATTGTAAATGTAATTAGACCTGCTTTATCTGCCAAGCTTGAACCACTCTTCAATTGTTGTAAGGTAGCACTTCTTTCCTTTTTTCTACAAATACAATCATGGTCATTGCTCAATTGAGCTATCGTGTCTATTACAATAAACCAAAACTCATTCTTGCTTGTCTTTTTATTTAACAAGTTGCATTCTTTTACTGTATCTGTCCCTTCATGCTATAAAAACTTTTATTAATTCCGTTTTTTTTTCCTGAACATCAAAAAAATCTTTTATCTCTTACCTATCTTCATGTTTTCCTTTTATTATACAACTTACAACTTTTTAAGTCTTCAGTTACATTTCCTAGTATTTTAACTTATTCTCAATTTTAAAGTAACTCATAACTTAATAGTGGTTGCTTGCAATCTTGTTGAAATTAAATTAGAGTTTAAAAATATATAAAAGTATGCCAGTATTTAATAAATAGTAAGCATAAAATTATAAATATTAAGTATTATAAATTTTTTTCTAGCTCGGCTATCAACCCCTGCAAAATCTTATAATTTTTCTGGGGCCGGATCTTTTTAGCCAGGCCAGGGCCCTGGTCATTTATTATATATATATATATATATATATATGTATCTATAGTAACGGTCTTAAATTAACAGTTTATGGTCAAAAACAGCTTGTAGCTTGTCTATGGTTTTTAAACTGACAAAATTAGGTTAGATTATGACAAAACACATTAATTTAATTGAGGAAACTAATTAAATTTAATGTTTTTTTAAAAAACCACAAAAATGCAAATTAAAAGACTAGAATGTTTTTAAAAACATTTTGAATGTTTTTATTTTATTTTTTAGAAATAAAACATTCTGAATGTTTTTATTTGTTTTTTTTTTTACTGTAAAACATGCGCGGAGTGTTGCTACATTGACTATCTTATAGCCTGCTACTACAAGAGAGTGTTGCTACATTGACTATCTTATAGCCTGGCTCACAACGGAGTGCTGCTACATCGATTGAGGGTTCAGTTAGGGCAGGCAGTCTATCAAATATTAATAAAAAAAAACTTTAAAAAAAATTCTTTCCGGTTTTTTTAATTTAAAAAAAACAACCTAAAACTGACATTTTTTGCTAAGAGTATATATAACATATATATATATATATATATATATATATATATATATATATATATATATATATATATATATATATATATATCAGGGCTTGTGATGAAGAAAATCGTCAAGTGTGCGCTCGAGATAACGTCGGCGAGCGCGATCATGAAAATTGCTAAAGGCGATACTCATAAAAAGCTTTTCCTTTTTTATATCTTTTTTTATTTGTTACATAATTCTTTCGTCAAAAAATGTTTGAATTAGTATCACACTTATGAAACTACTTCAACAAAAGAGATTTTTATACTTCCAAACTTCTTGTATATTGTCAGATTGTTTGATGTTATAAAAAAATAATATCAAACAAAAACGCAACTTCTTATTGATTTAGTATTGAAGTGTAATTTAGTGACTTAGTTTTGCTTCGTTGTTTTGATATATGTATTTTAAAATGTTACTCTGTAAACTTAATTAAAGGTTAATGGTTTTTATATTTCTTGATATTTTTTATTCAAATTAATTATTTAATTTTTTTCTAAAATTTCTTTTTTAAATTACGTTTTTTTATCTTAAAAATATAACACAAGAATAATTTGAAATAAGAATAAATAAGAAAAATAACATTTAATAAATATTGACATCATTACTTAGTTTTATTTTCGAATGTCCTTAATTGCGAACATTCTAAACAACAGAATCGTTTTAAATTTGAGTTAAAATAAATAATAGTTATTAAAAAATCTATACTATGAACAAAAACTAACTTTAAAAATTACTCTATTATTAAAATTTATTTTTATTATAAACAATGTGTGGAATATTACAAACAATAAATCAAATAAATTTTACTTGATATTTTCACAAGATTAAAAACACTCTGCAGTTTTATTTTTCTTATAATGGTTTTCTAATTTTCTATTCTTATTTTATTTGCGCATTTTTGTATTCACATTGTGTTTCCACGTGCACATTCCATTATTGAAATTAGTGACTTTAAACGACTTTAAACTGCTCATTCATTACCTTAGTGCAAAAGAGAACAATGTTGTGCTTTTTATATTTTACATCAGTTGTTTGATAACAACTGATGTAAGAATATCTATAATAAAAAATCTTTTTTAAATATTTATTACGCTCGTTATAAGCTGAACGAGCGTTGTTTATCGCGCCTAGAACGTTTGAAAATACCGTTAACAGGCGCGTTTTACGAGCGGAGCGCGATCGCGCTCGCTTCATCACAAGCCCTGATATATATATATATATATATATATATATATATATATATATATATATATATATATATATATATATATATATATATATATGGTTTTTGGTTATTTTATTAACAGTTAATAAATTTTTTCTTATTTATTTTATGAACTCTTTTTAATATTGTTTTTAAACAAAAATGAGTTTTTTATTATTATTTATCAGTTTTTTTTAATAATTCACCTCCCCAAGGCCAAGAAGGCTACTACGGATGAGGAGACTACTATATATATATATATATATATATATATATATATATATATATATATATATATATATATATATATATATATATATATATAAATATGTATATATATATTTATTTTTTTATATACACATATGTATATATATATATATATATATATATATAAACATTTTCTCTTCCAAAAAGGCTGCAAGCAACCACTAATTAGAGTTAAAAGTTACTGGTAGATAAAGATTGTAGAGCGAGATAACAATTGACAGAGGGCTTAAGGGATTGCAAATTATATGAATCAGGAAAGCAAAATAAAGGAAGTGAATTCCAAAGAACTGATATTCGAGGAAAAAAAGAAAGATGAATAAGAGTTTTTGGAGCACTTAGGAACAGTCACAGAAAAAGGATGAGACTTAATTGAATGACGAGTAACAAGAGAATGAATATTAGTAGATGGTACAAGAGATGTTAGCTCTTTAGAGCAGCACCCATTATAGTATTTGTAGAAAAGAGAAAAAGAAGCAATATTACGCCGATGTGATAATGGTTGAAAGTTAGCTGCAAGAGCAGGTCTAACTGTTTACAATGCATTTTTTCTCTTTTAGACCTTGTCTAAAAGAGAAAGGGCATCATTAGAAAATCCGCCCTAGATATGGCAACAGTATTCCATACAAGGCCGGATTTGTGATTTATAGAGATAGAGAATATAATCCGGAGTAAGAAAGTATCAAGCTCGATAAAGAGATGCAACCTTAGCGGTTTTAGTCCTAATTTTACAACGGATTTGATATACAGTTTCCAAGAAAGATGTTCATCTAGTTAATCCTAGAAGATTAAGGATAGATGACTCATCGAGTACATTACCGTTCATAAATATAGGAAGATCTAAATTATTGCAATACAATTGGTTGAAAAAAAATTGATTTTTATCTGAATTAAAGTTCACCAGCCACTGTGAGCCCTATGCTGTAGCAGAAGTGAGATTCTTTTCAAGCTCAAATGCCCCTTCCAAACAATCAGAGAGTGTTGGCTTCTTATCATGACAAATAAATGGTAGTATCATCAGCGAACAATGCCACCTTAGATGTGAGAGTATCTGGAAGATCCTTAATGTAAATTAAAAAGAGTATAGGGCCAAGAATAGAACCTTGAGGAACCCCTGAAGTTACAGAAAATGAAGAAGAGTGCTGTCCCTCAAGGACGACTTTTATACTATGATTAGAAAGGAAGGATTCAATAATCTTAAAGATGTTACCAGATACATTGTAAGAAGAAAGCTAATGGAGAAGACCATCATGCCAAATTTTATCAAAAGCTTTAGAAATATCAAGAGCGATAGCCTTAACCTCTCCACCTCTATCTAATGGACAATAAAACCAATCGGTTATTACTGTTAGCAAATCAGTTGTAGAACAAGAAGATCAAAATCCATATTGATGATCAGAAAGTAAGTTATTAGATTCAAGATGAGAGATTAAGTGTTTGTTAATTAAAGATTCAAAAACCTTGCATATGATAGGAAGAAGACTAATAGGGCGGTAGTTAGACGAAACAGATCTCTCTCCAGAATTTTTGAAAATAGGAATAACAGATACCACTTTCCAGCAGGCTGGAAAACAAGTCTCTGATAAGCACTTGTTGAATAGTTTTGAAAGTATAGACGATGCTCCGGAGAATACCTCTGCAAGACTGTTTCAGGTATGTTGTCCAGGCCTCAACCTGTAGAAGAGTCTTAGCAGGAAATTACTTTTGATACAGGAGCTGTAGTGATACAAATGCCAAGTAATGGATCAATCTGTTTGACGGCTATATCAGGTAGAACACAACTAGTGGAATCAAGAGATGATATTGATGAAATGTTTGTAGCAAACAATTCAACTTTGTGTTTAGGTAAGGTGATAAAGTCTGAACCATACAAGAGAGGTGGAATTACAGATTTGCCCTCATTATTGATACTATTAAAGATTCTCCAGAAGTCATGAGAGCCTAATTTTTGTGATGAAATATGAGATTTCATGACCTGAGACGTCTGTTTTCTGGAGAATTGTTTTGCTGATAGATATGGAAGTAATGGTTTCGATTGGCAATTGCAGCAGCACAATTTGAGGAAAACCATGGAGAAGAGTGAGGCTTGACTTGGAATCCTTGAGAGGGAATAAAAAATTCCATGCCAGAATGAATGGATGAAGTTATGCAAGAAGCACATTTGTCAACAGAAAGACGAAAAATTTCTACCCAAGGGCCATCACGAAAAAAATCACGGAATGAGTCCCAGTCAGCTTTAAGGTAGTTGAAAGAGGTACAATGATATGGGTATTGGGTACAATGATATGGGTATATGAAGAAGAGTGATATAATAGTTTTAGAGAGATTAAACTGTGATCAGAAGCATTTAAACGTGAATGTGGAGAAACTGAGCACTGACTAGGATCAGAAACAAGACATAGGTCAAGTAGAGAAGGTAAATGATTCGGGTTGTCTAAAAAGTGAGTTGGATAGTTGACTATTTGAGTTAGGGATTGAGAAAGGCAAAAGTTGTGGGCTTTAATGCCTGCATTCTCACTGACACTAGAGCCAAGCCATTCAGTGTGGTGAGCATTAAAGTCACCGACAACAATAATATTAGCAGATGGATGAAGAGAAAGGGTTCGATCAATATGATCAGAAATAACATCAAAAAGAGTGCAGTTTTGAGATGAAGGAGAGCGATATAGAACAGTGAGAAAGGCGATAGAGTGAAGTGGTGCTAAACAAAAGCACATAAAAGAATAGTCTGTGGATTCAAACCTAGTTTCCTGACAAATTGGTGAATTCTTTTGAATGTAAATGCCCAGGCCAAGCATGTGACTATTGGAGTCTTTATGAATTAAAGGAAAATAAACATCAACACTAAGATCTCAAGATGAGACATAAATGAACCCTAAGCCGTAACATAGGGCTCCAAATGTGGGCTTGGCAACTCCCACCAAAAGTACAAACAGAGACGTTATATCCACATATATATATATGTAAAGATGGAATTGCCCATATATATATATATGTATATATGTGTGTATATATACATATATATATATATATATATATATATATATATATATATATATATATATATATATATATATATATACGGGTAATTCCATGGTGGAAAATGAAAATGTAGTCAAATTTTATTATTTTTTTTGTCAACTTTTAGCAAATGAATATTGATGTAGACATATGAAAGTTTATTTCAAATATACCTCTAATACTAAAATTTATTTATTCAAGTCATTTTTTTCCTCCGAAATTTTTGGTTTTTCTCATAATAAAAAAGGTATCATTGTAAAATGTTATTTTAACCATGAATTTATTTGTATAGGCGAAATTAATTTGGCATGAAAATGGTGCTAACATGTTCAAATTGTTGTTGGTCAAATTTAATACTTAATGAAATATATATTTTTAAAGAAAATAACAGAAGAACTATTGCAATTTTCATATAACTTAAGTTAACAAAAACATGATAAAGTTTTGTTTTTTCTAAAATTTAGTTAAAAAAACTTAAGTTTTTTAATAATATATGCAAAAGCATATTAAATGCTACGTTTTTTACATATAAAGTTTTGAATAGTGATGCTTAGTTAATGAACATTTTTATTTTAAAGTTGTGTAATGTAAGTTAAATCTACATGCATTTCCGAAAGCTCTAGTGCTTTTTCGTTAAGTTTTTTTTACAAAATGAAATTTTGTAAAAAAAATACATTAAGTAATTTGCGTTATGACAAAATTCTAACTGAAACTTATATTAGGAGAATTTAGAAAAATAATTTTTTTTTTTAATGTTAATTTATATTATTGCTTTTTTATTTGTTTATGTATTCTTATTTTTAGTTGACATAAATACAAAAATAAATAAAAATAAGAATTAAATAAATAATTGTATTTAAACATTAAAAAAAAAAAACTTTATTTGCTATTCTCCTAATATAGAATAAAAATTAGTTAAAATTTTTTTAGTAAAACAAATTGTTTGTAAATGCCTGAATTCCTTTCCCTCCTCAACTGTGACAGCAGTTTTTTTCGTCAAAAATATTTTAAAAGTTTTGAATGTAAATACTTTGCAGCATTTAAAAAATTCAACCTAATGAAAATAAGGCAATACGTATAAACGTAAGAAGTGTAAATAAAAACTTCGACAAACCAAAGATTTTCTTATTTAAACAACTCAAATAAGTAATTAATTAAGTTAATAAATAGTATTAAATATAAGTATATTTTAGTATTAAATAATAAATTAATACTAAAATAATTTTTTACAGTTGCTCGTGGTCTTGCGTAAAAACTATTTTTCATTAGATAACTTTTATAAAACTTATGAAAAATCACTCAGGAAGAGTGCCACCAGTTTTATATATGTATTATATATATTTACATATATATATATATATATATATATATATATATATATATATATATATATATATATATATATATGTATTTATCTTTATATATATATATATGTATATATATATATATATATATATATATGTATATATATATGTATATATATATATATATATATATATATATATATATGTATATATATATATATATGTATATATATATGTATATATATATATATATATATATATATATATATATATATATATATATATGTATATATATATATATATATATATGTATATATATATATATATATATATATATATATATATATATATATATATATATATATATATATATATATATACACATCAGGGTGTAAACTAGCCCTGTGGGACCCCATCAAATGAGGTATTCCCAAATGCTCATAAAATTAAAATTCCCATTTTAAAAGTGAAAAAATCCCATTCTCCAAATAAAGTTTGCTTAATTAAAGTTTAATAATTATCTAAAAGTTATTGAAAGTTAATTACTATTGAAAACTAATAGAAAAATAACAAAATTTTATAATTTATTGTTTAAAACTTGAAATAAAATTTTCGTTATTGGTAAACTACACGCTTGCATAACTGCAAAAATGTCTCTTGGAAAAAAACTTTTTGAGAATTAGGATTTTCCGAAAATCCCTAAAATCGCTTAAAAAAAAAATTCATTTCTCAAAATTTGCAAATAATTTTTTGCAATGCGTTCCAACAACAGCAAATATTATTAAAAAAAAGTTAGCAAGAAATAAAGTGCAATTTAAAAAATTACAAATTTGTTTGGTTTAACACTCACAAATGCTATTTCTTTAAAAGTTTTGCCCTTTTAGGCTGAAAAGTTAAATAAGTTAAATGAATGTTTTTTGATTATAACAAACTGGTTCTAGAGATATATTTAATGAGGAAAATAGATTTCTTACATTACTGGTTGCTCATATTTAAATTGTAAATTTAATACGTATATTAAAACGTAAATTAAATACCTTTAATAACAAGAATGTTTTTTTATTACAACAAACTGGTACTAGAAATTTAAAAAACAAGAAAACTAGACTCACTGTTGCTTAAATTTAAAACATAAAAGCGAATTTGCTATGTGATTAATGTATAAAAAAAGTTAATATTAATTATAAAATTTAACTCGCAATAATTGTGAAATATGAAATTTACGAGCTTGTGTTTACTATTTTCAAAACCTTTTTTCCATTTATAAAACATTTTTTTTGATGACACAATTTATTACATGATGGTGTAAGGATTTGTTCATAAAGGAAATCAAACAGAATTTAGATAATAATTAGAAGTAGAAAATCGTCATATTACTTAAAAAATTGCTATATTACTTTAAAAATTGTCCTATAATGCCCACCAGTGAAAAAAAAAATATATTCAAAAGAATACTCTTAACATGAAAGCGGCAACGATATCATAAGATTAAAAGTAAATCAAATATATTATTATTATTAATAATAGTTAATTAATACACACTGATTATTTTGTAATATAAAAATATATAATTCTGAATATATCTTTAACAATCAGAGCTTAATTTGCTTTGTCGTTGAAAACCATGTTCAATTTTGTGTCTTCAATAAATGTTACAGACAGTATTTTGTTTTATTTTTGGCTCTGTCCAATCAATTTATGCAGTGCTCAAATGGAGTAGAAGAGGAAAGAAAATAAGAAAAGGACCCCACCCATTCTCCGAGGAGGGGGATGGGGTATATTTGGGAAATTATTTAACAAATTCCCAATTTCGTCAAAATGCTGTATCAAATTTATTCCTAGTTAACACCATATTAGACGTATTTGCAATTTTTTTCATATGTAATTTTTTTAAAGTGTTCTTAAGTTTAATAATATATAAGAAAAGTTGAAAGAATATATTATTTTGAATAAATAAACAAAATTAATGAGGAAACATGAGGGATTTGTTAGTTTATTTTTTAAAATGGTTTGTCATAACAACTACATCCAAAACAGGATATTCGAAGAATGCTGTTACAGAAATCAGAGAAACTGGCTCCCTTAAAGATAGAAAGAAAAGTGGTAGACCTCCTAAGCTAACAAAAGATGACAATAAATATTAAAAAACCCTATCTTTAAGAAATACAAAAAAAGCATCTACCGAGCTGGCAAAAGACATTAACGCAGCAACTGGGAAAAATGTCAGTTCTTCTTTTATTTGCTGGCACCTACTTAAATTGGATTAAGAGGGTGTGTTGCAATTCGAAAACCATTATTACGGTGTGGTAATAAAGAAAAACGACATAAATATGCAAAACAACACAAAGATTGGGCCCAGGAAATGTTTAATTGGGTTCTGTACACTGATGAGTCCAAATTCGAAATTTTCGGAACAAAAGGACGCCAATATGTTTGAAGAAGAATTGAAGAAGTCTCTCAGCCCGAGTGTTTAAACCCTACTATTAAACAACTTCATCTGGAGTAGATGATTTGATCAAAATAGGGGGGGGCGACTTACTGGGGAACGTTATGTGGATATCCTAAGGCACCATACTGTATCATCTGGAATGAGACTAATAGGTCATAATTTTGTTCTGCAGCAGGACAATGACCCAAAGCATTGTTGCCAAGTGGCAAATATTGGCTGGGATTGAGGTAAAAGGCGGACATAGTAAATATTAAGAGTTTTTTAAGAAGCTTGACATTAAAAAGTTTGTAATTGTTCCATATTTTGTGTGAACTACATGTGTTTTAATAAGTTTATAACTTAGAATTACAAACTTAAATATTAGAGAAGAATTCTCCGGGATTTTTTGAAATGTTTAATCAGGAAATGTAAGTGGTCTAAAACTTATTCACAGTACTGTATATATATATATATATATATATATATATATATATATATATATATATATATATATATATATATATATATATATATATATATATATATATATATATATATATGTATATGTATATGTATATGTATATATATATATATATATATATATATATATATATATATATATATATATATATATATATATATATATATATATATATATATATATATACGGGGCTTGAAATAAGCAATAGACATTAAACATTGTCTGGTAAAAAATGACATCTATCGGTCATTTTGGATGACCCATTTTTTACGTGCATTAATCATTTTTGTTGTTCCAAAGTTATTAATAAATTCAGTATTTTTTGTCTGATGGTTTTTATTAATATCAAACAAATATTTTAGCTTTTAAGACCTTTTTTAATTTATTTAATAAAAGTTTTAACGTAATAGTTATTTTAATGCTTATAGAAACCAGTATTTTTTATTACACTATTAAATTTGAGTTATGTAATATTTTAAATGTTTATAATACATATTTATATAAATGTAACTACATATTCTCTGATAATAATTTAAATAAAATGGGTTTATTTTAAACATTATAATTAATTTGTTACCTAATTTAATAAAGTATATATATATATATATATATATATATATATATATATATATATATATATATATATATATATATATATATATATATATATAAATTAGTAGAAAATCACTTAGCAAAATTTTTTTTCTTCAAAAGTTTAACACTGTGTTTCATCAATAAAGACTCATCAGAAATGAATGATCAAATTAATAAAACTTCAATTTATACCAAAAATTAAATTACAGGAAGTCGCAAATGTCTTAAATACTGTAAATTTTCACAGATTTGTGGAATTTGCTGACACTATTATAAAAAGAATTCTTTGGAGATGATTATGCTTTTTTAAAAAAAATTATTTTTAAAAAGGGGGCCTAATGTAACTATTATTTGAGCTCATTTATTTTTATAGTTTCATCAGGAGTAACTTATTTTTGTGCCTGCATTTAGAAATTAATTCTGATTTTTTGTTTAATAAGCATTCTTGGTTTGCATGTGTAATTATTTCAAGTTTTTCTTGTAGGCATAGTATACATTTTTTGGAAATATTGTTATATGTAGGCGCTGTTTTAAGGATGGACCAATTCAGTATAAAATCGTCAATATTTTTATCCTTTAATACCCATATATATTTTGACAGCAGGTGTCTTTTTATTTTTTAAAGATTGCTTATGATTGGCAAATTGTTTTTTCCATTTGCCCTCTGATATGCCAATTTATTGTTTATCAGGTACATTCTTAGAGGAAACAATACATTTATATTCCGTACTCATTGGACAATTGTTTTTTTGTTTACTATTACAAATTTCTGTAGTTTTTTGGTTTATGATTTCTTTTTTGTTTAACAAAGCATTATTGTGACCTTTTATAATTCTTCCCATATTTTATCTACAACTGTCGCTAACTTTAATTGTATTTCAATTAAAAAATTTGTGTAATTTATTAGAGGGCAGGAAATGCTTATCGACCAATTTTAAAAACACTTTTCCCATGTTAGTAGAAACATTTTTGATATATGGGGGGGGGGGGGGGTTGAACCAAATTACTTTTCTTCATGGTCAAATTTTAGTTCAAAATTTTCAAAACCACTTTTTTTAAGGGCATCTTCAGATATTCGTTTAGAGGAATTGAATACATTTTCATTAGAGGAGTTATGGTTTAGCCTGTTATTACTTGAAAATCCGTCAAAACTGCCCATTATTACATCAAAACAGTCATGTACGTTTTTCTTTTTCCAAGTTTCCTTATTAAAATAAAGTAAGGTTTTTCTACAATGTTTTATTATATGGATTGTTTCTTCAGGAATAACTGTGTGGCTTTTTGCAAGTTCAATTGTTTTATCTAAAATATCTGCAGTTATTGAAGGGTAAATTATTGAATAAAAATCATTAATATCAAATTGAATAAATGTACAGTCATTTTTATTTTCGATTATGGAAAACCAATTTATAACATCAGTGTATTTTTCCATTGTTGCAAATTTAATTTATTTCTAAGAATATTATTAATTTTGTCCAATTTAATTTTGCTTACATGTCCAATCTCACTTTTTGAGGGAACCAATAACCTACAAGGAAGTTTGTTTTGAAAATTTAGTTTATGGTCTTTAAGCGTTATGAAGGCTTAGGTTGGGGCAGTTGATTCGATTTTTTTATCAAGGTTTATTTTTTGAGCAATACTTTGCGCTTCTAAATTTATTGCAATTTCCAAATTTTTAGGGGCTTTCTCATAAGAACTAGTAATATTGTCGCATAAAATTTTTTCATAGTTTTCTATTGTGAGTTGGTAAATGTTATTTGTTTTATCAGCAAAAACCAAAATATTAGGGTTTGATTTAATTTTTTAACATCTAACTTTAATTCTGTTTAAAATTTGTTTTTTTTATAAGGCGAAACTATTGTTTTAATTAAATGTAATAGGTCATTTTCAAAATTTTCTAAATCAGGTATAGAAGATGGGGTGTTTTTGTTTTAAATCCATAATTATCATTATCTTGGTCATTATTAAATACATCATCTGTGTTTGCATTTGGTTTTTTTTTTTAAAAAAAAGGGCTTTCCAACGAATTCTTTTAATAAAATTTCAACATTTTCAATCAAAGAAATAGTATAACTTTTTTCATCTAGTGTAGGTATATTTTTCAACTAGTAAGTCAAATTATTAGTTTCCATATTTACAGATAATGTTAAAATACAATTAAGAGTGCTCAACAAATGTTAATAAGGAGCCTAATATATAAAAATTAAAAGATAAAAATATTGATGATTTTATACTGAATTATTTATTATTGCTTTGTTCTTTTAAGAACATTGAGCAATAACTGTTATTTTCAACAGCAGGTTATAAGATGGTTTATATATGTACTGAAGCCCTTCACAGCAGGCTATTTCAGTGTGACATCACAGTGCTTTTTTAAACATTCATTTATAGTTGTATAAATATATATAGTCTCAAAATCTCTTGTTTGTTTATATAATATTATTCTTTCAAAAAAAAGAAATACAACTTTTCTGTGGTACTTGAAGTTTCATGGCTGGTAGTAATCATTAGCCATATATTTTTAAATCATGAAGTTAAAAACCGTTATAAATACAAATGAACAATGCGATGAGATCTGACGTTTAAACCTGATTTTGTCTTAACTGGTGTTAACCTGAATGTCTTAACTGGTGTTGAATAGAAAAATGATAAAATTATTTTAATTTCAATATTTTGAAATATATTCGCTTTTTTTTTTGTTTAATAAATGGTTGTTATTGTTGTACCTAACACATTTTTGAAAATACTACTGACTTTCAGATAGAGAAAATTAAAAAGTATATCACACATTTATTAAAAAATGATTTAAGCTATACAAAGCAAAAAGTTGTTAAATACCAATATGTAACTCCATAACTGAGAATAATCATAATACCATAATGCAATCCTGATAATATTTTAAATTGCATACTGCTTAACTACCTAACTACCTTTCTAGTATACTAAAACATTTAAAAGCACTTGTCTTTATTCAATAACTGCTTAAACAACAACATTAAATATCAAGCAACTGTCTCTTCAGGTCACCACGATAATAATTCAATGAAAAAACTATACATTAATATAAATGAAACACCCTTCAAACTTAGATATGCCAACCATTTAATTACATATTCTGTCAAAATTTTAAAATATAAAAAGTTCAGAAATTTTTAAATTTAGCCTAAAATGAATAATTTAAAGTGTAGCAGAAGAACATGACTAAAAATTGATACCTGACCATTTTTGAGGGTGCTGAGTTTATAAAACATCATTTCAATTTTTTTTGTAGCTTATTCCGCCAATGCAAAGTCATTACAATTTAAATGTCTTTAAAAAAATTGTTATATTACAAATAACTTTTAATTGTTGATCTTTTCTAAAAAAATTTATTTTACGCGAAGACTTTGTCTGAGATTAAGAAGGTTGTTATTCATCAATATAGGAATGCCAACAATATTGCAATATTTTTTTCCAGTAATAAAATGAGTTTTTTTATCTAACAAAAATTCCAGAATTTTAGAATAAAAAGTCCAGAATTTAAGTCCATAAGCCACTATAAGCCTTTGGTTGTTACAGAAGAGAGATCACATTTAAAATCGGCTGCTTGTTTTAAGCAATTGATAAGTGAAGATTTTTGTCAAGACAAAAGTATAAAGTTAAGTCGTCAGCAAATAGAGCCACTTTAGATTCCATGAAGATTGTTGTTGTAGATAATAAACAATACAGGAGCAAAGATAGGACCTTGTGGTACCCTTAAAGTTACTTGAAATAAAGAAGAGTGTAGGCCTTCAAGAATAACTTTAATACTGCAGTTAGAAAGAAATAATTTAATAATCTAAAAACCTTTATATAAAGAAACTGATAACAAAAATTGAAAAGAGTTCTGGAGAACACTTTTTTAAGACTTAAATGATGGAAATCTATTCTGAAGCACAAACTGTAGAAATGTTCAATTGAGAATTAACTATAGCATTGGAAGCCAAAGTGATTTGGATGTTTAACAATTGGTTAATTTGTTTAAGTGACATAAAGAATATTAGATTCAAGAATCACATTAGAGTAAGATTTCTTTGCAAATAACTATGCTTTATTTTGGGGAAAAGTAAAAAGATTAGACCTATGAATTAAAGATTAAATGTTAGACTTACTTTAGTTAATGACACTGTTGAAGACTAAGCGAAAATCTCTAGAACCTAACATCTGAGATAAGATACAAGATTTAGTAAACTAAGAATAGCAGAGCTTAACATCAGACAATACCTTTTTACATTAGCTTCTTGGAATAATAAAAAGACATTTGTTCTTAAGAGAGATATTCTTGTATAAAAGATGAAATGATTAGTAATTAATAAAGCAACTGCTCAAAATGGTGAAAAATGTGTAGAATGACAAATAGTAGAATGAGGCTTGACTTAAGTTTAATAAGAAAAAACAAAAGCTTCCAAGATAAAAGCTTCCAAGATGGGCTTTATGCATACATATGGATATAAACAAATAATTGCTATTTATTTAGAAACTGGCATTCTTTCATATTTATATTTATATATTAAGGGGTAAACATCCTTTCATATTTATATATTAAGGGGTAAACAGATTCTATCTGTTGACCAGCCTCGCACCCCTTCTTCATCTATTAGGCTGGCGCAGATGTATTTAAATACATTGTTTCCAGTTTAGGATGTTGAATGCTGGATCTTCTTGACTCAATGCATGAGTTTTGCTTGTGTCTCTGTTTTTATGACTAGGCAACTCATTCTATTATCTCCTAATGAGGGTACAGCTCTAAAACTCAGTTTTATGGTTCTGAGGCCGGCTGGTAGTCAGGTTTCCCGAACACTGTGGTATCTCTCAGAGAGACTGATTCCATCAACAGCTGAAAAATATCAAAGTATTAACAGTGCCATGTTGCGCATGGTAGTGTCCCTGTTTGTACTTTTGGTGTGCATTGTGGAGGCCACATTTGAAGCCCTTTGTTACGGCTTAGGGTTTATTAGTAGTAATGAGGCAATTGCTTGGGCTATAAAATGGTGTTCTGAGTACTATCTATGCTTTGAGTCAAGTTCTTCAATCTAATTTAAAAATGAATAAAGTACCAAAAACTATAAAACACAAAAAACCATCATCATCACCAAGTCCCTAAACCTATCATTCACTAATATTCGTGGTCTTCGAAATAACTTTTCTTCTGTTGAGTCTTATCTCTTGCAAAGTTCACCAGACCTACTTGCTCTTTGTGAGACTAATTTGAGTTCGGCTGTCTCATCTTGTGATCTTAGTGTTGATGGTTATCATCCTCTAATTCGTAAAGACTCTAATAGTCACATGCTTGGCCTGGGCATTTACATTCGTAAGAATTCACCTATTTATCATGAAACTAGGTTTGAATCCACAGACTATTCTTTTATGTGCTTTCGTTTAGCACCACTTCACTCTATTGCCTTTCTCTTTCTTCTATATCGCTCTCCTTCATCTCAAGACTGCACACTTTTTGACGTTATTTCTGATCATATTGACCAAGCCCTCTCTCTTTATCCATCAGCTAGTATAATTGTTGTTGGTGACTTAAATGCTCACCACTCTGAATGGCTTGGTTCTAGTGTCAGTGATTCGGCAGGCATTAAAGCCCACAACTTTTGCCTTTCTCAATCCCTAACTCAAATAGTCAACTTTCCAACTCGCTTTCCAGACAACCCGAATCATTTACCTTCTCTACTCGACTTATGTCTTGTTTCTGATCCTAGTCAGTGCTCAGTTTCTCCACATTCACCCTTAGGTTCTTCTGATCACAGTTTGATCTCTCTAAAACTAATATCTCATTCTTCTTCATCACCTGAATCCCCCTATTATCAAACCTCTTACAACTACCTTAAAGCTGACTGGGATTCTTTCCGTGATTTTCTTTGTGATGGCCCTTGGGTAGAAATCTTTTGTCTTCTTGTTGACAAATGTGCTTCTTACATAACCTCGTGGATTCAGGCTGGCATGGAATCTTTTATTCCCTATCGACGATTCCAGGTCAAGCCTCACTCTCCTCCATGGTTTTCTTCACACTGTGCTGCTGCGATTGCCAATCGAAACCGTTACTTCCATATTTATCAGCAAAACAGTTCTCCAGAAAACAGGCGTCTGTTTATTACTGCTAGAAACAATTGTAAAAAGGTTTTGTCTAACGCCAAAACCCGCTATTCTCAGGTCATGAAATCTCCTATCTCATCTCAAAAATTAGGCTCTCGTGACTTCTGGAGAATCTTTAATAATATCAATAATAAGGGCAAATCTATAATTCCACCACTCTTGTATGGTTCAGACTTTGTCACCTCACTTAAAGACAAGGTTGAATTGTTTGCTAAAAACTTTTTATCAATATCTCTCGATTCCACTAGTTGCGTTCTACCTGATATTGCCTACAAACAGGTTGATTCATTGCTTGACATTCATATCACTCCAGCATCTGTATCTAAAGTGATTTCTTGCCTAGATTCTACAGCTTGTGGCCCGGACAACATACCTGTTATTGTCTTGCAGAAGTGTTCTCCAGAGCTGTCGTCTATACTCTCAAAACTATTCAACAAGTGCTTATCAGAGTCTTGTTTTCCAGCCTGCTGCAAGGCGGCATCTGTTATCCCTATCTTCAAAAATTCTCGAGAGCGATCTGATTCGTCTAACTACCGTCCCATTAGTCTTCTTCCTATCGTAAGCAAGGTTTTTGAATCTTTAATTAACAAACACTTAATTTCTCATCTTGAATCTAATAACTTTCTGACCATCAATATCGGTTTCGATCTTCTCGTTCTACAGCTGATTCGCTAACAGTAATAACTGACAGGTTTTATTGTGCATTAGATAAAGGTGGAGAGGTTAAGGCTATCGCTCTTGACATTTCAAAAGCTTTTGATAAAGTTTGGCATGCTGGTCTTCTCCATAAGCTTTCTTCTTATGGTGTATCCGGCAACATCTTTAAGATCATTGAATCCTTCCTTTCCAATCATAGCATAAAAGTTGTCCTCGATGGACAACACTCTTCTTCTTATTCTGTAACTTCAGGGGTCCCTCAAGGTTCTATCCTTAGCCCTATACTCTTTTTAATTTACATTAACGTTCTTCCAGATATTCTCACATCTAAGGTGGCATTGTTTGCTGATGATACTACCATTTATTCTTGCCGTGATAAGAAACCAACACCCTCTGATTGCTTGGAGGGGGCATTTGAGCTTGAAAAGGATCTCACTTCTGCTCCAGCATGGGGCTCACAGTGGCTGTTGAACTTTAATTCAGATAAAACTCAATTTTTTTCAGCCATTCGTTATGGCAATAGTTTAGATCTTCCTATATTTATGAATGATGATGTACTCGATAAGTCACCTACTCTTCATCTTCTAGGATTAACTCTTACTTCCAATCTTTCTTGAAAAACATATATCAAATCAGTTGCAAAATTAGCATCTGCTAAGGTTGCATCTCTTTATCGAGCTCGTCACTTTCTTACTTCGGATTCTATTCTCTATCTCTATAAATCTTAAATTCCGCCTTGTATGGAATACTGTTGCCATATCTGGGGCGGATCTTTTAATGATGCCCTTTCTCTTTTAGACAAGGTGCAAAAGCGCATTGTAAACATAGTTGGACCTGCTCTTGCAGCCAACCTCCAACCATTGTCATATCGTCAACCATTATCACATAATGTCTCTTGTGCCATCTACTAAAATTCATTCTCGTGTTACTCGTCATTCAATTAAGTCTCGTCCTTTCTCTACTAATTCATTAGTGCATTAGTTAAAGGTGGAGAGGTTAAGGCCATTGCTCTTGACATTTCTTTTGATAAAGTTTGGCATGCTGGTCTTCTCCATAAGCTTTTTTCTTACAATGTATCTGGTAACATCTTTAAGATTATTGAATCCTTACTTTCTAATCGTAGTATAAAAGTTGTTCGCGATGGACAGCACTCTTCTTCTTATTCTGTAACTTCAGGGGTTCTTCAAGTTTCAATCCTTAGCCCTATACTCTTTTTAATTTACATTAACGACCTTCAAGATATTCTCACATTTAATGTGGCATTGTTCGCTGATGATACTACCATTTATTCATGTCACTTATCATGTTCCTATACTTATGAACGGTAATGTACTCGATAAGTCATCTACACTTAATCTTCTGGAATTAACTCTTACTTCCGATCTTTCTTGGAAACCATATATTAAATCCGTTGCAAAATTAGTATCTGCAAAGGTTGCATCTCTTTATCGAGCTCAACACTTTCTTACTCCAGATTATATTCTCTATCTCTATAAATCTCAAATCTGGCCTTGTATGGAATACTGTTGCCCTTTCTCTTTTAGACAAGGTGCAAAAACGCATTGTAAACATAGTTGGACCTGCTATTGCAGCCAACCTCCAACTATTATCACATCGTTGTAATGTCTCTTTCTCTTTTCTAGAGCTAACATCTCTTGTGCGATCTACTAAAATTCATTTTCATGTTACTCGTCATTCAATTGAGTCTCATCCGTTTTCTGTGGTTGCTTTCAGCCTTGTTGGAAGCAAAGATGTTAAACAAACAAAAACAAAATTATTATATCTAAATATTTAGTAACAGAAAACAAAGTTGTTTTTAGTAAACAACAAAATTATTTTGAATACAAAGTTATTAAACAAAACCTAAAAAAAAACCATAAAAGTAATAATATAATAAAAACTTTTATTTATCATCTCGCATGCACAAGAATATTTATACAACTTTTGATTGCAATAAATAATGTTTACTTAAATTTCTATTTAATAATAAAAAATAAAATTAAGTGATTTAGTTTTAATAAATGGTGTTTAAAAAAAATAATCTTTGCTTTCACATCTTTTAATAAAAAAGTAAATTAATTAATGAATTTTTTAAATTTGTTACTCACTAACTTTTTTAAAATAAAAAATCATTTTTAGTTGCAAAGCCGAAATTAGAAGTTTAAGAAATAATCATTTAAAAAAATTAAAGATATTTTAATTCATTTATACAAATGTCAAGAAAAGAAAGAAATTTGTTTATATCAAATGTTTTTAAAAATGTAATATTAAATTTAATTATTTAATAAAAGCAAAAAATTCAAAGAAAATAAACATTTCAAAAGTAAAAAAGTGAAGAGATTTTTATGATGTCAAATTCATATTAGGCAAATGCATCAAGTTTTTATTATTTAAAACAAGGTTAGAGGCAAGCAAACACTGTGCTAGAGGTTCAGAATAACACTAACATATATATAGAAGCTTATGGGTGGATGAACGCTGCATCAGAGGGCAGACAGAACACAAACATACATATAGAAATGTACTATTTATACAAGCTGGTACTGCATTGAGAAAACCAATATATACAAACCATTAAATAACCAATGTCTATCAAAAAGTGTTATATATTAGACCACTGTAACATCCCACTGTAACATCCCAACCTTATGAAACAATCTTATATTAGTGTTAATGAAAATATATTCAAGTTTAGGTTTGCAAAACATCTAAAATCCTTTAAAAGGATCCCAAAGTGCTGAGACAAGTTGTGTTTATTTTAAAGAGAGTGATAAAAAAATGTTTGGGCAGAATTTTTTAGAATAAAACAAAATAATAAATGTATACCAACAAAACAAACTTTGTTGTTTTACTCGAAGCTCCCCGTCTCCACAGTAGCAATTCTTTAAAATATATGCCACAATCTACAGACTTCATAATTTATTCAAGCGCGTTTAATTCCAAAGAGTTTTAGTAAATGACATCATTGTAGAGTTTCGATAAGAAATCTTTAAAAATTTTTTTGTTACCAAGTTATAGATATTTTTTTTTCATTATAGATTATTTAAGAATTTGCTTAGCTACTTATCATTATATAAAAGTTTTTTTTTTAAATCATAAATTACTATAGAATTTTTTTAATTATTTCAAATTATTATTTTTTTGTTATTTTTACGAAGTTCACATTAAAAATAATAATAAAATATTTCAAACATTTTAAGCTTGTTCATTGCTATAAATTAATTTTGTGTTATATTTATTGTTATTAAATTATTATTATCTGTATATAAAGGTTCTGTTAAAAAAATTTATTTGTTTTTTTTAACCTAAAAAATAAAAGTTTAATTAACAGCATTAAGGGATTGTTCATAAAGTACGTATGCTTGGGTGGGGGAGAGGGGGTATTGCTCCTTTTATTTTATTTTTGAAGTTAAATAATTACTGTTAATGATTGCAAAAAAAGTGTAGCATTATTGAGTCAATTTTTAAATCAAAATCGTTTAACGAAAAACCTTTCATTGTCAATTTTGCAAGTTTTTTGATAAGAAAAATGTAAAATACGTGCTAAATACGACATAAATTAGGAAATATTAAATATGTTTTTTAATGCGTGCTTCAACACAATTTTAATCGCCATCTATCTTTAATTATTGCCATAAAACATTATTTATTGCTTTAATTAATAAAAAGCTGTCTGTTTCATGCTCTGTTATGCATTGATGATCTTTAAAACAAAAACTTTTTTTACTTTAAATAGCCATTATGTACAAAAAAGTTAATGTTTGTTATTATTACTATTATTAATACTGCGCACATCAGTTTATATTTTAAAGAATGTTACTTAGTTTGTAATACCTGAGGCAATATTTATTTCCTTTATTTCAATGCAACAAAGACATTCTTTTTCAAGTGGCATAGTTTTAAAATATCCATATTTACACCATTGTTCAGCGTCAACACTTAAACGGCCTAACTTTGGCGTTTTAGCGATATCAAAATTCAAATTTTCATAGCTGTTACGATTTTCAACTATTTCGTTTATTTTATCCATACAGGTTCTTTTTGTCTTTTTTTTTAATTGGTTCGAATCGGTATGGAGTTGCCGACATTTTTATCGTTTAGTTATCAAAATCCAAATGCAAAATACAAAATTACCTTGATATTTATATGCAAATCATCAAAATTTATCAATTTCCACTAAATTGACATACTTAATAATATTTTCTAACTATAAATCAAAGAATTCGGCTATTATCTCCAATAAATGATGTTGTTTACCAAAATTATTTATTAAATAAAAATTTAAAAATCTTTAAAATGTCATTTCGATAGGAGAACAAAAACGTCATAGCAATAAACGGCTTAGATAAACTAAAAAAAAGTTCCCATTATTTACATAAAAAGAAAATAAGATTCATAATATATAATAAGGTGATCAACAACTTTTTTTATATATTTATTTTATTTAAGAGTGTAATATATAAATATTAATTTAATTGGTTCTCGTGCTCTATAAAAAAATATTCTTATGTTTAGTTTCCTATAAAATTTATAGGAAAGTCATATGATTGATAATAAATGCTATTTTAAAAAACAAATAAAACAATAACAAATAATATTGATTCAAAAAAAAAATTCTACGATGATGTCATTTACTAAAACTCTTTGCAATTAAACACGCTGGAATAAATTATAAAGTCTGTAAATTGCGGCGTATATTCTAAAGACTCCAGGAGAATTGCTACTGTGGAGATGGTGAGCTTCGAATAAAACAACAAAGTTTGTTTTTGTTGGTATACATTTATTATTTTGTTTTACTTAAAAAAATTCTGCCCAAATGTTTTTTTTTATCATTCTCTTTAAAATAAACACAACTTGTCTCAGCGCTTTGAGATCCCTTTAATGCAACCAAGTGCAAATTTGATACAGAACTTTCTAAAGAAATCTGGATACATAGCGATGCAGGTAACATGTCTACAATCAAGTGAAATATAATTAAAAGATTCCAATTGTAATTGCTGGAACAAATCTTGGATCAATTAAACTTGATGTCATATGCTATTGTAACACTAAACTTGTGTGTTTTATATCGGCTTTTAATTTATATTTTTGAATAATATGACTGAATAATTGCTGAGTGGCATGAAACTTAGAGCTCCATAAAATTGTTGTACTGTTTTCATATATATATATATATATATATATATATATATATATATATATATATATATATATATATATATATATATATATATATATATATATATATATGTATATATATATATATATATGTATATATATATATATATATATATATATATATAAATATATATATATATATATATATATAATATATATATATATATATATATATATATATATATATATATATATATATGTATATATATATATATATATATATATATATATATATATATAAATATATATATATATATATATATATATATATAAAATATATATATATATATATATATATATATATATATATATATATATATATATATATATATATATATATACTATGGTATATAAATATTTTAATTTGGTAATCATTTAGTTTGATTACATTGCATGTTTTTTTTATTTGTGATGTCATGTCAATGAAAAAAATGTTTCTTTCAAAATATTCTTTCTCATTAGGATTCTTATTTATTTTGGTTCATGCAAGAAAATAAATTGTCAGTTATAATTTTTATTTTATTTATTTATTTTTGACTTCTTTTTTTGTTTCCTGTGGACTCATTGATACTTAAATATTAATTGTTGTGATAAATTATTGTGCGAGTTAAGGATAAAATTGTGCAAAAAAAAAAGTCAGCTCATACTATGCAAAACAAAAAAACATTTAAAAATTTTTTTCAAAATTAATTTTTTTTTTCCAGCTGATCACCACTTGGGATGTTTGATTCATGGTTGTATCAATGGATCTATTATACAACCTAACTTTGATTATCTATCAGCATCTCAAAAAGAAATAATCAATAACATTAAAGTTGGTAGCGAAGTTTTATTTACTATTACTAAAATTGACAATCATAATGATATCCTTTTTGTAGTTGGAGAAATCGCTCCACAGTTTTATTTGGGTAAAAAAAGGTACTAAAGTTTTTTATTTTATGCTTTTCAGATTTTTGTTGAATAATATGGTAACTAATCAAATTTTTTAAATGAAAGTCAGAAAATCATAAGTTTTAAAAGATCTGTAAAAAAAAGTCATGGGCTGAAAACACTGTACTTGCATTCAATAAAATGAATGCAAAAAAGTTATTACAGTGCATTACAAAACACAATATTTGTAGTATTTTTATTTGCATTAGTTTGACTTTACAAAAATAAGACGTATGTAAAAACGTACAGGTTAAAAGTAAATGAGATGGTTTTGGTTTCTTTGTTAATTTATGGTAAATTCAATTAATATAAGTTAAAGAAAAAATAATAAATTAATTTTAAAAAAATCTTAAGTTGCCAGATAGATAAGTTGACTGGAGTGTTAATCAAAATTTCAATTCAAGTTTAATTCTGCTTACGACTAACTCAATAATATGACTTAAATGATCTAATTCGGTTATGTTATAAATTATAAATAAATGATAATATAAATTATACTTTAAATAAATATAATTATAAAGTGTACAAAAAATAAGTTACTCAATTAATTTTCTTACATAGAGTGTTTAAGTCAGTTTGGAAACCTATGTTCAAATTCTTACGTCACAAAAATTCTCTTAAAAAACTCTCAAGAAGAAGTTCTTACAAAGAACATTGTTTCGTAAATTTAGATGGTTTTGTATAATATTATTTTTTATAACGGTTTTTAATATACTAGATAACGAGGGTATCTATATTACCTCGAAATATTGTAAAAATAAATAAATTTTTTACAAATAGAAGTTAATCCATAAAAAGAAGTTTTAAAAAAAAATTGTTTAAGCATAAATATATATATATATTTTAATAAAAATCACAATATTTTTTATTCTTGACATGTTTTGTAGTCTTACTACATTTTCAAAAGATTTAATTTACAATTAAAACTCTAGTAAGTAATTGAAAAACTGAAGACAATACAGAGAAAAATTAACGGACAAATAAACTTGTTACAAACCAATTAAAAATTATAATACAAATTATGACAAAATAAACTTCCTAATATTAAAATATTAATAATAATAAAAATATAGTAAGTTAGATAGATAAATTTATAATATAATGAGATGTTTGTTTATTTAAAGAATTATTTTCCCATTTAATATGAAGTGCTTTTATTTTTAGTTTGTTAATGATAGAAGCAGTATCTAAAATCTGAAAGCAATCATAATTAGTTAGTGTTTTACAATTAATGGATGAATTTAAATGTTTAAAAATATGGGATTGCTTGTCACTCGTAAGGTGCTCATTTATCTGTGTTGTCAAATGTCTGGAGGTTTCTTCAATATAACTGGCGTTACAGCCAGCACAAGAAAATTTGTAGACAACGTTAGATTTAAGCATCTTAGGAAGTGGATCTTTTATGCAAAAATTGTTTTTTAATTTATCGGTTGTGAATATAAATTTGATTATTACATTTTTACAATACTTTTTAATAATTTTATCAATTTTAGTTTTAGTGAAACTTGAGTAAAATCCAATAAATGGAAGCTCAAAATATCTTATATTAGTATTATCAACAGTATTTATAACAGTTGGATTAATTTTCTTTTCAACATATAATTTAATTTCAGTGTCGATAACTTTTTGCGGAAATTGATTATTTTTTAAAACTAAGGAAAGATTTTTTATATCCTTATCAAATCCAAACTATGTGTTGTTAATTATATATGTTTGATCAATCAAGCAACATATAAGACCAGTTTTGTAACATGAAGGGACAAAACTAAAGAAATTTTGTAAAAGACCTGTGTATGTTTTTTTGTGATAAACTGATGTAGAGAGTGAATTAGACTTATGAATAAGAATTTATTTACCAGAGTTTTAATTGTAAATTAAATCTTTTGAAAATGTAGTAAGACTACGAAACATGTCAAGAATGAAAAATATTGTGATTTTTATTAAAATTTTTACAAATTTATTGCTAATGCGATGTTCAAAAAATATACTTCACGATTTAGCAAACGTTTCTCAAGGAATTTTAACTGTGCAGATTTTACGAAAATTGGAAAAGCTTTTTATCAAAAGTAACAAAGCCCGTTTGAACATGAACTTTCTTAAAAACTGCAAGCTATTTAAAGTATACCCAAAGTATTTAGGATTTAACATACCTCATGCAAACCACAATGATATAATGTCGATAAAAAGAAGGTTACTCAAAAGTGTGTTACATAAAAGATCAAACAAACAAAAATTATTGCAAAAAGAATTAGATGAAATAAAGTGCCAAGTAAGAAATAATTGTTCAACCTTACAATGGTATTTTTTAATAAAGGTTATTAAAAATAATGTAATGAAAAAAGAACAGTCAATTATAAAAACCCACGAGAAAAAATTATGTTTACTCACTAAATTTACTAGCATTCCTTATAAAAATGAAAACTTCGTACAAAATATGTCTTCATACACTTTACAACACCATGAACTGGATTTATTGAATAATGGTCTTAACTTCGCTTTACCACCAGCGTTTATAAAAAAGACGGACGTTTTTGCTCAATTTGATAGTGTTGCGCAATTTCTCAACACCCAACTTAGAAGCAAGGATTCGGAACCTCAAGTTAAAAGTGAACTTTCACATTTAGCAATTAATTATGTTTACAAATATACGGCGTCTGAAGGTTGTCTGAGAAAACACAAAATAATAAAAAGACTCAGGAAGAATGAAAACATCGTAATAACAAGACCAGAGAAAGGGAATATAAATTCTCTTAATAATATTTTAAGTGATAAAACTAAATTTAAAGAATTAAA
Source organism: Hydra vulgaris (assembly GCF_038396675.1). Taxonomy (NCBI): domain Eukaryota; kingdom Metazoa; phylum Cnidaria; class Hydrozoa; order Anthoathecata; family Hydridae; genus Hydra; species Hydra vulgaris. The sequence continues at coordinate 46,319,279 of NC_088921.1, forward strand.
AAATGATCCAACTATAAAAAGAGAAGTATCTTTACAAAGGTATCTTAGAAAACTTAAAAAACCACTTTTGACTCATTTTCATTCGTTGAAGATTTAAGACAAGTTGATGTAACTAACAAATTTATAGTTTCTTATGATATTGAAAACTTATTTACTAACATTCCACTTAATGAAACTATAATTATAGCAACAGAATTGTTTTTTAAAGATGAAACTCGCTCAAAATATTTTTCTAAAACTCATTTCAAAAAAAAATTACTTCAAATTTCAACGTCAGGTTCTCATTTCTTATTTAACGGAAAATTTTATGATCATTTAGATGGCGTTGCAATGGGTTCTCCTTTAGCACCAATTTTAGCTAATATGTTTATTGGTTTTCATGAACAAACATGGGTTAATAATTGCTCATCCTCCATACCAGTTTTTTTATAAACGTTATGTGGATGACATAATAGCAGTTTATAATTTAGTTTGAAGCGCAAGAATTCTTTAAACATCTCAATAGACAACACAAAAACTTAAGATTTACTATGGAAAAAGAAAAAGACAACCAAATTCCATTTTTGGATGTTCTTATTAATGTCTAATTCACTCTCTACATCAGTTTATCACAAAAAAACATACACAGGTCTTTTACAAAATTTCTTTAGTTTTGTCCCTTCATGTTACAAAACTGGTCTTATACGTTGCTTGATTGATCAAACATATAAAATTAACAACACATAGTTTGGATTTGATAAGGATATAAAAAATCTTTCTTTAGTTTTAAAAAATAATCAATTTCCGCAAAAAGTTATCGACACTGAAATTAAATTATATGTTGAAAAGAAAATTAATCCAACTGTTATAAATACTGTTGATAATACTAATATAAGATATTTTGAGCTTCCATTTATTGGATTTTACTCAAGTTTCACTAAAACTAAAATTGATAAAATTATTAAAAAGTATTGTAAAAATGTAATAATCAAATTTATATTCACAACCGATAAATTAAAAAACAATTTTTGCATAAAAGATCCATTTCCTAAGATGCTTAAATCTAAGGTTGTCTACAAATTTTCTTGTGCTGGCTGTAACGTCAGTTATATTGAAGAAACCTCCAGACATTTGACAACACAGATAAATGAGCACCTTACGAGTGACAAGCAATCCCATATTTTTAAACATTTAAATTCATCCATTAATTGTAAAACACTAACTAATTATGATTGCTTTCAGATTTTAGATACTGCTTCTATCATTAACAAATTAAAAATAAAAGAAGCACTTCATATTAAATGGGAAAATCCTTCTTTAAATAAACAAACATCTCATTATATTATAAATTTATCTATCTAACTTACTATATTTTTATTATTATTAATATTTTAATATTAGGAAGTTTATTTTGTCATAATTTGTAATATAATTTTTGTAATTATAATTGGTTTGTAACAAGTTTATTTGTCCGTTAATTTTTCTCTGTATTGTCTTCAGTTTTTAAATTTATTTACTAGAGTTTTAATTGTAAATTAAATCTTTTGAAAATGTAGTAAGACTACAAAACATGTCAAGAATAAAAAATATTGTGATTTTTATTAAAATTTTTACAAATTTATTGCTAATGCGATGTTCCAAATATATATATATATATATATATATATATATATATATATATATATATATATATATATATATATATACAGTATTGGACAAAACATTTGCAACCAACATCGAACAATGCTAAAAAGTGTTCCTAATTTTACATGTCTTAAAAACGAAATGAACTATACTACCACAGCAAATAGGTCAGGAATCTGGAGTCATAGCATGCCATGACCTGAGCATTCAGCTGACAGGTGACAGCACACAGGCAGAATTTCGTTGACAAGTGCTATTTTGCAGCGGACAAAACAAGTGCAACTTTTTTGGTTTGTTTCATTTTCTTAAGTCTGGTCCGTGTCAACGTCATGGAAGTTTTTTAATAATTAAAGGAAGTTTCCAGAAGCATGCAGAAGCTTCCAGAAGTTTCCAGAAGAAGCATCTGGAAGCATCAGTAGCATCTAGAAATATTCAGAAACATTCAGAAGCATCTAGACGCATCCAGAAGCTTCCAGAAGCATCGAAAAGAAGCATCTAGAATCTTCCAGAACAGGTTCACACAGGTTCATTTTACTATATAAAAGATATGTAAATCGACATGTAATTCAGTCAGTATATGGAAGTCAATCAGTCAGTATTCTCAAGACAGTTTATCAAAGCGAGTTTTATCAAAGTATTTTATCGAAGAACATCAATTCAAGAAGTGAAATACAACAAGAGAAGCATGATTATTTATTTTTATTATTTTTATGATTTCAGGTGCAAAAATGGCTCCCAACAGTCTTGGATTGGAACTAAGAAAGAAAATTATTGGCGATTACGTTGGTGGAATGTCACAAAAAAGTATTTGTGATAAATATCGCATGAAGAAATGGACCGTATCAAGACTATGTTTCAAATATCATTCTATGGAGAAGTTGGCAGCAGATAACAAAGGTGAAAGACCACTTCTTGAGAGGATTCTATGATCGTCAGATCCGTCAAGAAGGATCCCTGGATATCATCAGTCAAGATACAAAAGCAATTAGAGCTGCCTGTATCGGCCCGAACAATCAGACGACGTGCTGTTGAAGCCGGATTGTTTTCTCGACGCCCTGCAAAGAAACCACTGATTTCACTAAAAAACCAGAAGAAAAGACTCCTGTTTGCTACATCTCATATTGACTGGATTGTGCAGAAATGGCGAACTGTCCTGTTCAGTGATGAATCGAAGTTCAACATCATTGGGAGCGATGACATTTGCCGTGTACGTTGACCGGCCGGAAAACGCCTCGATATACGTTACTGCCATAAGACCGTGAAGCATGGTGGAGGCAATGTAATTTTCTGGGGTTTTTTTTCTGCAATCAGTCTAGGTCCAATACATCAAAACGATGGAATAATGGACCGTCTCATGTATAAAAATATCCTGAAAGATGCTATGCTACCTCATGCTGAATGGAATATGCCAATAAAATGGGTTTTTCAGCAAGACAACGATCCGAAACACACTGCAAAAGTAGTCAAGCAGTGGTTTCAAGACAACCACCTATCGGTGATGGATTGGCCGCCTCAATCTCCAGATCTCAACCCTATCAAGAACCTGTGGGAGATCGTCAACCACAGAATTAATCGTGAAGGTGTTCGTAATAAGGATCAACTGTTTGAACAAATCCAAAAGGCCTGGGCAACGATTCCACAAAGTTTCGTTGATCACCTGATCGAATCTATGCCTCGAAGATGCAAGGTTGTGATCAACAACAAAGCATTTCGCTACAAAATATTGATAGCGAAATACAGCTTGGTCAACATTTTGTCAAGTTGCACTTGTTTTGTCCAGAAGGAAATCAACTTTTTTTAATACTTTTGATTAATTTAATATTTTTCGTGTACAAATAATGAACTTTGTGATGAATAAAACTTGAAGAACTTTGTCTCTAAATAGTTACACAGTTATTTTTCTAAATTGAAAAAATGCAGCACTTTTATATAAAGAAACTAAATTAGCATTATTTGGTCGCACTCGTTTTGTCTGATACTGTATATGCAAAAAGGAAACTGACTACTAAAGTATGTCAAAAAAAAAAATTTCTCTCAGGTGATAAAACTATAAAAAAAAATTTACTGACTAATAAAATAAAAATGACTGACTACTAAAGTATGAGTAATAAAAATTGTTTAATTAAGAATGAGTTATTAATAAAAAAAGTGAAAGCGACGATTAGGAAATAACATAGCAAAATAGTTTAAAACCATAACTGAAAAGAAACTTTTTTTTAAAAGAATAATTTTCTAATATTCTCGTTTAATCTTCAATCAAATTAGTTGTAACGTAATGTTTGTAATAGTTGTAATGTAATGTAAAAAAGCGATGTTTAAATCATGTTTTTGAAGTAATTTACTAAGACTTTTTTTTTAAGAAAATAATTTCCACCTGCATCATTAATAATGTTTTTTATTACGTTAATTTTGTTTGAAAAAGTTTGAATAAAAACTTATTTTACTAACAAAAAACTAAAGGTTCAAAATTTTTAACTTTGACCATATAAACTGATAGATACGCTGTAAGTTAAATATTTTGAAGCCAACATATTTTAACAGGTGATGTCACGTTTAGGCGAAACAAAATGTAAATACAAACAAAATGAAGTTTTAAGAATAGAAAACTTAATGTTTTGTATTAAACCTTATTATTGTTATTATTTTATTAAGTATTTTAAATTTATTATTTTATTATTTGTATATTATTTTAATGTATTCTTAGATTTATTGGAATAGAAAATGTATTAATACTTTATTTAAAATTTTATGTGTTTTATTATGCATTACATTAATATACAAAATAACTTTTTATTGATTTGAAAATAAAATTTGCTTTGTTAATACACTTCGTATACGTTAGTTATGTAGAAATTTGTGGATTGAGTCAGCTTTGTGGTGCAATCATATCTTTAAATATTTAGCGATAACAATTTTGAGTAAAGATGATTACCTTGTTTTCAATAGAATATTTTCACTAGAAACATTGGATCCTGAAAAATTTGCCATGCTAATATTTGAAGAAGTTACATCAAAGTAAGCTTTATAACTTCTGCACCACTTTCATATAATTTGTAGACAAGGTTTAACAATATTAGCTTTTTCACAACCTCCTAAACCATTAATTAAAAACTATGCAACAGAAAGTTTTCAACATCAATTTACATAGTTTACCATAAAAACTAAAGCTTCTTTGCTTTGGGTAAACTATCATCTATATAATAATGCTGAACTTAATAGTAGTAGTAGTGTCCTTTCCAGCGTGTTTGACACAGAACTCTTGGCAGCCATTGCAACCAAAGTAATGACGAGAAAGAGTTGCAGCACTTATTTTCTAAGAAAATTTGAACGGAAGTGCATTTAATTATCTAACTTATATAATCTACAAACTATGTAATGTTAAAACATATATCAAATTTTACAGTTTTATGTGGCTTGCGTGGCTGAGCGTTTAACCGCTCAGCCACGCGAGCCACATAAAACTGTAAAATTTGTTTGTTTTTTTGTAAAATTTGTTTTTTTGTTGCATATATGTCAAGATAGTTATGTTATTAATGTGCTCAGGTAATTAGTCCTAATAAGCTGCGAATGATCTAAATAAAAAAATGTCTGAAACTGAATAAAGAAAAAAATTAAATAGCTCGTCCTGCTACTCCAGAAGGTGCACTGTAGAGACAAAAAAAAAAAAAATGGTTTCTAGCTAGCGAAAACTTTAAAACTTTATTTTAACAATTAAAAGTCTTTTTTGCTATATATTTTTTTTGCTAAAAATATATACGCCCAGATTGAAAAAATTGAAAATGTTTTATAATAAGGGGCAGATTTGACACCCCATTTTTTCTAATGGCTATCTCATCTAATGTCAATGAACACACAACACCTTGATCAATTTAAAACCTTGATCATAGTAAAACGCCAGACAGGTTTCATGTAAATGGTACATAATAACCCCAATACACAGTTTGTAGGTTTTCCTTTCAAACTAATTTTTTAACTTTAAACTATTTTCAAAAGCACTGTGTTAAAAATATTTAAAATAAAATACATTAATTCATTGCTATTCTTACTATAATTGTGATGAACTAAATTTTTCTCTAACTGTTCACTAATGTTCAATGTAGTAAATTTTTAATCATAAAAGTTTACTAAATTAAAGCCATATTTCAACTGAAGGCTGATTAAAACAAAATAATTCCAAGGGTATAACTTACAAAAATCACAAATATTTAAAATAATTAAATTAAAAAAAAAACTTAAAAAAGTCACAAATATACATGTTTAACAACTAGTCTTATTAAAAATAGATATCATACTATTAGTTTGGTTGATATTTTATTTTTTTAGATTTGGTTGATTTATTATTTATTATTATATTATTTATTTTTATTATTACTTTTTGATTTAAGATGACGAAGGCTGATGAATGTAAGTCTTAAATCCTTTCTATTAGACGACACTTGTATTGCTGAAGCATTTTAATTATCTTCTGTTTAGCAGCAAGTTTACTTATAGTTAATTTTGAAAACTTATTTTCTGGTGTTACCATATCATTTTCATCAAAATCACCAATATACCGTTTACCATTGGTAGTAGGATTGATTTACCAATTTTTAACATTTATGTTCCTAAAAAAAGTATAGGTATTATATGATACAAAAAGTAAACTCAAACATTTTAAATCAATATATGTCATTGTAAAAGTCTTAGTTACATTAGACTTAGTGTATTGAGTCATTAGTGATATTATTTGAAATAATGTTTTGTCTGTTTTTTGGTGGTTTCCTAGGATGAGCATTTTTTCTGTGTGTTGGGAAATCAAATATAGTAGGAGTTGCATCATTTTTTAGTTTTTTTTTTGTTTCCTTCATAACAGTCAATAGTGAAATGTTTACCACTTTTTAAGATTTTTTATTGTTTACTAAGAGCAAAACCATCCCTCCACATAACTTGTATCCATTTTCTCCTCAATTCCATATTTTTTATAAAACTACCAACAAAAAAAGTATTTAATAGGTACGCTAAAATAATATACTATTTATATTCAAAATATAAGGTAGATCTTAGTTAAGAATAATTTGTAGCTATTTACCTATGAAAAGAAACTCCTTTAGTATATCTTTGAGTACAATTATATGCATTACAAGATAAAACCATGTTTGTTACATAACTATATTCTATTCGAAAATTAAAATTTAAACAAAATATTATACATAACAAATATTAAAACTTTAAAAGTGTTAAATACATTTAGTTATTTTTACTTTAAATGCTCAAACGCGCTAAAAGATGTTGGCTTCAAAATTTTGTGAATATTAACTTACTGTAAGGCGTGTCTATTAATTTATATGGTCGAAGGTTTTTAATGATTCACATGCCCATTCATGTAGTTCAAAATGTTTAAAAAAATGATACAAATGCATTTTAAATTAAAAGAAAATGAAATTTTGAAACTCGTTTTGAATTAAGAAAAAAATTTAATTCAAAATGCGACGTTTTTATCATTTTAAGGCTATTTAGATTGTTCTATATTTATTATGGTTTATATATATGGTTTATATATATATTGTATGGTTTCACATTTTATAACTAAGTTAATAAATATTAGAAAGTTAGAAATATATATTAAGGGTGCCGCCTTTATCACCTAAATTTTTCAAAATAAGTTTATCAAATTAACTAAATTTAATTTATTCAATTCTTTAATAATCTCATATATTGGAGTCTAGAAACAATAACAATATAAAGTTTTAGCACCAGATATTTGTTGGGTATTTTTCATTAAAAAGAGAAATCGTTCTATTGTGTCCTAACATTCCATCCTTTTATGGATTTAAGAAAAATGACTTTAGTTAGCATCAATTTCATAATTTTTTTATTTATTATTAATAGGAAAGCTCAAAGTTCAGAAGAATTTAGCACAATTAAGAAAATCAAAGAAGAAATAGAATAATACAATGGAGAAGCCCAAAAAAAAAACAGAAAAATGAAACTTCAAATATTTATATTTCCGTTAATAATGAAACTCGCTGTGGGTAATATTATTCTGGTGTAGTGTGGATATTACCCGAATGTTTCAGGATGGAATTTTTGTAGCAACTTGATTCTTCATTTTCTGTATTAAATTTACGCATGATTAAATGTGAAAATGACTAATCAAGTACGTATTTTTGGATTATATATTGAAATTTTATATTATATAGAAGCTTTGAATTATAAAATTTTTTAACGTTTATTTAATTCTTTAAGATCTGATGTTTAAACATTCGTTTATAGTCCTATAGTGATTTTCTAAACAAATTTTTATTTTTTGTAAATCCGTTATGTACAGTAGTTACTTAAAACTATAGCATTTTTTTTTAACGCAAACGACAATGAGGAGATTTTGAAACTATTAACTGACTTTTTATGTAGAACTATTGGCTTTTTAATGTGCTTTTGTCTACGGGACGGTAGCGGTGAGGCATTGTTTTTAGATAAAACAAGCATTGATGGGTTATAATAATTTATGATGCAATTATATCATCATTATTGTTTAAACATTTTAAGATGAATTAAAATTTAAAATGTTATTGTGTTGAATTTTATTTTTTAAATTATTTCCTTTCACGTATAGAATTGTTGCGTTAAGTAGACAATACGGAAAAATGGACATAAAATGCCAATTTATGTAAAAGCGGTTAATGTTCATGAATAATACATAGTTTTAAGGAAAAAATCTAAACAGGGTCCAAGTGAGTATAGAAAAACTTTAAACTTGGGTATGTTCATATCAATGATGAATACTTCTACATCTGAGAATAGTTTGTACGAAAAAATTGGAAAATGAGAAAACGCTCCTTTTTAGCTCTCCCTAGACCAAATATAGATATGTGACTTACACCAATGATAAAGGTAGTGACTTGAGAATTATTTTTTACAGTTATTAAATAAATTGTCAGCTCGAAATACAAATGCTGGAATAAAAATCTTTTAAAGTTATATATAAATACATAATTATTTAATTTATGTAAATTTAAAATTATATAAATGTAAAAGGTTATTATCGTATAAAGTTACTAAATAACTTTACACAAAAATAATTTTTTTGTTTCCTTAATGTTAAATTTACTTAAATTATATAATTGCATTTTTATATATAATTTTAATGACGACGATTTGTATTTATCATCTGATCTTAAATTTCATATGATAATCTTTTTGAGTTCGTAGATTACGACCATGGAAAGTTCAAACCCCCTTATTTCGAGGGGATTGTAAACTTTATAGGGTCATAAATTCCAACACCAAGAAATTATTGAGTATAATTTGAAAGTTCTTGATGAACATATAAATTCAGTTTATGATTGTAAAAATAAAAAATAAAGGGTTTTGTTGTTCCCAGTCTTCATTTTTCATAGATATGATTGCATAATAGTTTTGAGTTTTCATCGAAAGTTGCTTATTTCAGCCGTCTAAAACACTTACCTTTAAAGAAAATTTTTATTTGTTAAAAACCCACTATATTCAAGTAAGGCAAATAAAGTTATATTGAGAATAAACGTAATATAATCATCTTGGAATTTTTCAATAAGTTTAGCTTGTTTCACTGTATGATTGTTGATACATCCTAGATAGTAAATTACGGATTACGGAATGTTCAGGAGTGACTTTAGCCCGCTCTTTCTAACTATAAGCAAATGTAAGTCAATTTTCCTTTACAGAAAGTTTATTTATGATTGTTGCTGCTGACAGGAAGGAATGAAACAAATGAATAAGCTTTTCAAGGTTTTGGACATAAAATTGTCAGAGAGCAAAATAATTTATTCTTAAAGCTGCTAATCAAGTTTATGAAATTATTGCGAAAGACATACGTTGTATATCTATAAATAATGTCGTCTCGCTCATCCTCATAATTTTTTTTAGTATTTAATGCACAAAAGATGTAAAGTTGTATTAAAATAAGTTAGTAGTTAAATTACACAACTAGCCGGGCTAACTTGTGCGTGATTGCACGTAAAATGATGCGATATATTAATTATGGTGGTAGCTGATCGAATTTTGCTTTAAAACAGTTGACACTAATAGCACTGACAGCTTCGTTTTTTTTCAAGCATTTCACAATAAAAGCGCTAGCAATGGTTGAAGCTTGGTGGGATGTAAAGTGGAGCAGTATGCCAGCTAACTGAGTCAATGTTTGTATTTTTAAATAAAGTCGCCACGTAAACGTCTTTCGAGTAATAGGTAAGGCTAAGTTTGATGCATCTCGTATCGTAGTCGAAGCGTTTCATTTGTGTGGTTCTTTGGTAGCCCGATGCTGGATACACTCTATGGCATTTATGTTATGTAAAAAATGCTTAAAGGTGGTGTAAAGCTTTTTTCGTATTTTGGTGTTTCTGCTGATGAGGGTGTGTTTTAGGATTTTTAAGACTTTATTGACCTTGGTTGCGTCAATTTTAGCTTGATTCTCGTGTTTTAAGTTGTTGGAAGTTTGAACGCCTAGGTCTTTTTCGGATGTTGCCAACTCGAGTTCAGTTATGGTGACTTTGCAATTAGCATCGAACTTGTTTATTAAGTAAACTTGTGGGTAAACGTTTAATTATTGATGCGCATGATCTTGCATTTTTTTGATATTGAGCTCCATCAACAAGATTTGAGTACAGGTGACAATACTATTTGTATTGGTTTGCAGACAAGCTTTTTGTCATCAGTGGATTAGTCTGTGCACACTTTGCAGATGTTTTTACTATTGACGTTTTCAGGTATGTTGTTAATGAAGATTATGAATAGCGTAGGACCTAACACTGAACCTTTTGGAACGCCACTGGTAACTTTCTCCTAGTTGGATTACATGTTACCAAGAAGAACGCATGGTGATCTATTTGAAAGAAAACCATTAACCAAAAAAGAATGTTACCATCGATTTTGTAGATTTAATTTTTTGCTGTAGTTTTCTGTTGACAAATAGTCATAAGTTTGTTGGCTACAAGATGTTGCATGATTTTGTCTTTACCATTTTTCCATTACTTTTTATTATTATTATTATATAATCTTTTTCGTCAATAAAATTTTTTTTTTATACAAAACTGTTAACATAACAAGTTGACTGGAGCAAGCAGAAGACGATGGTCTGATCATCTTGCCCAGTTAATTTCAATTATGTTTTACAATCAATATCAATTAAATATAAGATAAACACAAATTATAAGATATTTAAATATATATAAATATAAGAACTCGTATAACTAAAATAGCCAAGTAAATGTATCTTTATAAATATAAATACAATTAAATGCATTTTTATAAATATAACCATAATCATTTCCAGCTATTGTGTAAATGGAAAGTTTTAATGGTAATGTGTCTGACTTTGATGGTTTTGTGAAAATAATGTATTTGTTTTTTTCAATGTTCAAGGAAAGTTTGGTAGCTTTCAACCAATCGCTTAGCTCTTCAAGCTCCTGATTTACTATGTTAAAAATAGTTTTAATATTTGAGTGGGTGTAGAAAGCTTGGGTGTCATCTGCAAAAAGAATAAAATTCAGTATACGAGAAGATAAAAATATGTCGTTAATATAGACAAGAAAAAGCAAAGGACCTAGAATAGATCCCTGGGGAACGCCACAAGTAATGGTTTCAAGGGAAGTGTAAGTTTTATTGTAATATAAAGCTTGTTTACGATTGTTTAGATAGCATCTAAACCATTTTAGATTTTTATTTTTTATACTATAATTACTAAGTTTGTATAGAAGGATCTTGTGATCCACTGTATCGAACGCCTTTGACAGATCGATAAATACCCCAAGTGTATATCGATTTTTGTCAAACCCATTCAAAATTTTGTTAACTAACTTTATTACTGCATGTTCAGTTGAATGGTCTTTTTTAAATCCGTATTGGTTATTAAAAAGGATATTGTGATTTTGGAGGTATGAAAAAAGTCTGTTGTACATAATGCGTTCTAGTACTTTCGAGAAGCATGAAAGTATGGAGATAGGCGGATAGTTTGATAAAGTAGAGTTATCTCCGTGTGGAGATAACTCTATTTTATCAAACTATCGGCCAAAAGTGGAGTTTTTCCTGAACACTTAAAATTAGCACGCGTAGTTCCGATATATTTTATATATCGGAACTACGCGTGCTAATTTTAAGTGTTCAGGAAAAACTCCACTTTTTAATGAACGAATAAAGATATGCAATAGGGGATATTCAATAACATCATAAACTTCTTTAACCACATGAGAGCTTATATCATCAAGGCCTGGACTCTTTTTTGATTGTATTGTTTTAAATGCGTTTCAAAGCTCATCAGAAGATAAGTCAAACTCGTCCATTACAAAGTCCACTTTTTTCAAATATGATTCAAATATTTTTTTACTTTGAGGTATTTTATTAGCTAGTGTGTTTCCGATGTTTGTAAAATAATTGTTAAAACTTTCAGCAATCTTTTTTTGATCATTAATAACAATGTTTTTGTTATCGATATTTAAATGGTTTGGCAGGATATTACCTGGATCAATCTTTTCCTTTCCTATTACTTCTTTTATAACATCCCATGTTTTTTTATTATTACCAATATTATTTTGTAAAAGATTTATATAATAATTTTTTTAGCTTGTTTCTTAAGTTTTTCAAAAAGATTTTTATAAGTTTTATATATTTTTTCATTTTTGTAGGTTTATTTTTTTTAATATTTTTCGTAGAGTTTTTATTTTATTTTGGAAGATTTGATGAAGCCTTGTGAAATCCATGGACTTTGTAAATCTTTGTAAATTGAAATCAATGGACTTTGCTTGTTACAGAGGTGATGGAGATCTGCCTGAAGCTTGCCATATCAAGTCTGGAGCACATATTTTTTAACAGCGGTGTAACGTTTGCCAAAAGCCACGTCATTGGAAGTACACCTTGATCCAACGATTTCTGAAAAATTATGGCAAGTGTAACTGCATTGGCTTTAAACACATATGAGCTGATATGGTCACCTCACGTCGATTTGTTAGCGTTGTGAGCAAATAAGTGTTTGCGAACGGAATAGTAATTGAAGATAACGGAGGAGATGATATTTGATGAAGGAAGGTAGAGGTTGATCTTACGGTTCGACCGTAAATACTGACTGAAACTAATTTTTTAGTATACTGTCATATACTATATACATATAGCGCGTTTGTAGTTAACATAGTTGTAAAGATATTTAGGGTTCCCTTTTTTTACTCTCTTGCAAAAGCAATGATTTGCCATTTCCTGTTGCGACTGCGGTACCAAAAATTTTTCTTGCAACTTCGAGAACTTCGAGCTGTTAAAACGGGGTGAGCTGTAAATGTTTTTGACTAATCGGTGTTGCCATGTCAGAGCGCAGTGCCCTTGTGAGGCGCTGCAAAGAGGAGCACACATAATGTATATATATAATATATATTATATATATATATATATATATATATATATATATATATATATATATATATATAATAACCGTTAAAAGCTCAAAATTAATTTCGTCGAAAGCACAAAACTAATCAACTTATCTATCTGAAAACTTTATCAAGTATTAATTTAAATGATAAAGTAAAAATTTATCAATTACAAAACTTTATTATATGTTTATTAAACAGTAAAACATTGAAGTTTATTGAGGAGCACATCATGTTATCATTTTAAGCAAGGACTTTTAAAGATCAGACTTTTTACAATAGATAAAAATAGTAATAAAATTAAAAAGATTTCTGATTGTAATTTTAAATCTATACTTATTATAACTTTATAGGGTAGACCGGAGCACATTGGCCATAGAGACAGGTTGGCTTACTCGAGTTTATTTGAATAATATGCTATTTGTATCGAGTTTATTTAAAGAATATGCGCTTTAACGAGCTGAGTATCGATATAGAAGTTGGTAATAATTCAACCCTCTTTCAAAAAAAAATTATGTTTATTTGATTTGAACGATTTTTGATTCGTCAAAGTAAATTTTAAATAGTTTGTTTGACGTAAATATGTTCACTAGTGTTCGACAGTAATGCATTATCCAAGTTCTAAATTTAAAACTTTTTGTTAAATGATTACCTCAGTATAAATTGTTAAATAATATTGGTTTAATGATAAAAGTGTTTATACTTTAGATATTACAACGGGGCAGGTTGGCCTGATGAAAATGGGGCACATCGGTCATATGTTAAGGTGGTACTACCCTGTTAAAATCAGCACAAAAAAAATTTTTTTTTACTTTAAATTCTAACAGTTTGAACATCCTAAATCACAAGAACCACTTTCACAAATCACAAGAACCACTTTCACAAATCACAAGAACCACTTTCACAAATCACAAGAACCACTTTCACAAATCACAAGAACCACTTTCACAAATCACAAGAACCACTTTCACAAATCACAAGAACCACTTTCACAAATCACAAGAACCACTTTACTTTACTTCAAATAACAGAAAGTCCTAAAATTGTATTTAAAGGCAACAAGGTTATTTTTGAACCCCTAGCAACGGCCTCGGCAATCATGTTTGTTTATGTGTTTGCCCTATTTTCAAAATTTTGACACAGAGCAAAATATTAAAGATGGTTAATCATATTTTTCTGGCCAGTTTCGATGATTTTTGATTAGAGATTTTTTTAGTTTATGACATTTTTTATTTTAAAAGCTGTTTTTCTCAGAATAATATTTTTCAAATATTTTAAAACTAGAATATTGATATCTCAGAAACTATTTACTCTTTTTCTTTGAAATTTTCACAGTTCATTGATGTTGTAGAAAAGGCTGGTAGTAGAATAATCAAAAAATTTTATTTTGACCAGAACTTAAAATTTTACATACACCACGGACCATTTTTTATGAGTTTACAGGCTAATATCTGCCATTTTACTTTGGCTCAGTATTTTTAAAAAATTATACTAAGGGCCAACCATTTAGCTATATGTTTGTAAAATTTAAAGCTTTTATCTAAAATATTCCTCAAGTTATTTATGTTCTTGTGACTGCATGTTTTTCACTAATTTTTTTCTGATTTTTTTGTGACAAATAAGTAAAAAATAGGTGTTTTTTATATTCAGTTTTTTAGCTACTATCGAAAAATGTTTATCATTTTAAGAAAAAGATCTTATTTTGGAAAATAAAATTTACAGGGTAGTACCACCCTTAAAATCAATCCTCGACAAGTTTTTTTTGTGTTAAATAGCTTGTTTTCATTTCCGATTATAATATTTTGTGAGAAAATAAAAAATGGCTTGAAAACAAAAAACAAACTTGGGGTAAATAGTAAGAATTAAATAAGATGATTAGAGGGTTTCATACTAAGGTCTAACACACTTCAAATTTTAATTATGAATTGTTTTTTTAATTAAAAAAGTAATACATAAAGTAATGAAAAAAAACAAAAGAAACTTATGAAAATTAAATTTTCTCCTGTTTTATACCCCAGGGCCAACTTACCCCGATAGCAAGGCACTTTAGCCCATCAGACATAACCTAACAAAATCAATTTAAAATGTATTAAAAACTAATTATAAACTTTTATTAATGTTATTTATGGATAGTCTAGGGTCTTATCAACCTTTTTCCATAAAAAAGCAACAAAATAAAGTTTGAAAAGCTAAAAAGTTATACATAAAAGAAAAAAAGAGCGGGTCAAGGTCCCCCGGTCTAACCTATGGCAAAAACTTGAATGAATAAAGAATTTGTTGTTTAAAAATTAATGAAGAACATTGGTTGTTGTCATAATCACGCTTTAAGTATGAAAATGTAAATACTTTATTTTTCATTTCTTGTAGAAAAACGTGAAATTAGGAATAAATATCGCATGATATCATGCCTCACAAGTACCTAAAAAAATCAAGTTTAGCACGACGGATTATATGACCGGGAAGCCATTAAAAAAGCCATTAATAATGTGATTAAAAAAAATATAACCGTTAGTAAAGCAGCATTCATGAACAATATCAATAAAAAGTAACTATAAGCTAGGCCCCAGCAAGTCGATTTGATTTGCGAATCAAGTGTTGCTTTGATTTGAGATTCAACTCGAAAAAAATGATTTGAGTTTTTCGAATCACTGTTTATTTTGTGAGTGTTGTTGTTTTTTCAGAAATCCAACGCAATATGTGATCAAAATGTTTTTATTTATTTCAGCCAGAGTAATTGTAATCGAAAGTAATTGTAACACTGCTTCCAAACAACAGCTAAAAAATTATTCCTAACAAAAAAAAAAAAAGTTCAAGTCGATTTAAAAAAAAAGAAAAAAAGCTTCAATTTGGATTCCCTCATATTGCTGATTTGATTCGATTCGTAAATCAAGTCCCGCTTTAATTCGAAACTAAAAATGCCGATTTGCGGTACTCTTAAAACATTTTAGACATGCGCAACTTGAAAAAAGTGACAAAAAAAAAATTTAGAAAACATTTGCGAAATATCTTACATCTGATAATTATTAGGGGCTTTATTTATAACGGCTTAATTAATTAAATATAATGCTATTATATCAAACAATCCAGGACTAAGCTTTGTTAAAAAAATGAAAAAAAAAAAAAAAAATGAAAAACCGTATTTTGTTTTTACTGATTGAATGAATTTAATAATAACAATTTCTTTTATAGTATGTTTTTTTTAATATGTTAGGTTAGCAGTTTTCAAACTGTCTAATGAGACATAAAAACTAAATCAGCTGTCAAAATTTATAATATTACCGCATTAATTAAATTTTTAAATAATTTTTTAAAAGTTTTTTGTTTTTGAGCGTGTTCTGCTATGAAGTAATCTGCTGTTGCATTTAAGGATTCAAAATCTATGAAGAAATAAAAGCTAAGTGACCTTCCATAGTCCAACATAGTTTTTAGCAATTAGGGGGTAATGGATACACTTTAAACTTGGATTAGGTTTGGATAAAGAACATATAGAGATCTAAAAGATGATAATTCGGGGTTAAATTCAAATTGAGGATAATTTTGATGCAGAATTTTATGGCAAATCACAATCTGCAAAAAAAAAAAGAAAGTTTAATAATGACTATGAAAAAATTTAATGATAGGTGGATTTCTGTTTTAAACAGAAAAATGACTAAAATATGTATTATTATAATTCAAAAAATTTCTCTTTTGATAAAAGTTTTGAGAAAATCAATGTTTATGATGAACTTTATGAAAATTTCATATTTGGTTTAAAGAGTCATAAAAATGATTACATAAAATTAATTTTTGTGAAGGTTGTTTTTATAAAAATGAAACAACTATTTCTTATTTTAGATAGGGAATGTTACTGTAGAATACATTATTTTTTCAGAGAAGAAATGTTTTCTCTAAAAAACGATATTTTTTTAAAAAAAATATGACCAAAATATAAAACAAACAAACAACTATAAATATATTTCATTAAAATTTATATATTGTTAATAAAATCTAAGTTTTATTTAAAGTTTTGAGCCCAGCTAAGTTACATTTAGTACTTGCTTTGGTTCTTAAAACTTCGGAATTTACTGATTTTTTTGTACTCTTATGCAACCTTCTATTTTTTTGTTGGAATACTATTTTACGCAAGCCTTTGTAACCTACAAAAATATATTTAAAGTAATTTGTTGAAATAAAGTGGCTAAGTTTTATTAAATTTTTTTTTAACATATTTTTTTATTAGCTATGAAAATAATTGAATCGATTTGATTAAATTTTTACAGATAACCTTCTGAAGCATTTAAGTATTATTTTTTTTAAGGGCATTTAGTATTTTTGGTTATCTATTTGTCGAATATTTAGATTATGGTCCAATTTAAATATTCCACATAAATACACATGCATTTAATTAAATTTAATTAAAAAAAAAAGTTAGTAAAGATTTTCAAAAGAATTTTTGAAAAAAACTGTGGGGCACCATGATACATGGGGCACTGTGAAACATTGTAGAGGCATCTTAAGAGTTATGACAACCACTTTTATATAATGAAACAGTTATTACTAGAGATATGTTTTGAAAAAAAAATGATATCATTTGATTTCATTAGGCCAGTTAAATTTGGTATTTTTTTGATGATAAATTTATATAGTTTTAAAGTTGCTACGTATTTTAATTTTTTTAATATAATTTTGCTGTTCATATAATAAGAAATATAATTACAAAGAAACGGTTGGATAAAAAAATAGTGGATTTGTAAAAAACAGGGAGGGGCTCAAAGAAGATTCGGACGACTAAAGTCACCTCAATGCTTTTTTCATAAAGCATGTGGGATTTACAAGATAAAAATAGAATAAGATATTTAAAAAACTTTGTACATCTCCAATATTATAAAAAGGTTAAAGCTTGCATAAATATTTACATTAAATCAAGAAAGTAAATAATATCAATATAGTTTTAGCAATAGTCATTTAAATGGCAAACTCTGTTAAATATCAAAATAAGAACCAATTAGTACAAGTAAAAAACGAAGAATAATGGATTTCGATTTTCATTTCGAAAAGTCAAGAAAATTTTTTATCTAATTTAAAATTTCCATTTTTTGCTACAAATTTAAAGGGATTTAACGGTTTTACCATATTTATATTTTTTATTTTTTGAAAAGTGTTCCATAGTTTTGGTTTGCGGTATGATATTCAATATTTAAAATACTTACTACTAATTCGTGGCAATTTATAAGTACTCTATTGGTTTTCTCTAAGAGAATACTTTTTGTTTACATTTTTCGTAAATTTATCAATAAAGTTTTTTTGGAATCAAGCTTTCATTAAATTTATACATAAAAATTAAGTTTTAGTAAATATTGATTTCATATATATTCATCACTTGCATGTCTTTCATTAATGGTTTTGCTTGTTCCTATTTTTTTTCTTATATATAAGTCTGCATACATGTTTTTGTAGAGAAATTATTTTTTTAAGTTTTGTTGGTTGAGTACTAGCCCATGTAATATTGGAATAGTAACTGAGACAATGTATTAGGCCAAAATACACTATTTTCAGACTTTCTGATGTTACGTATGGACAATTTCGGTACATCCCACCAATTCTTTTACTAACTTTTGATTGAATATAATTTATATGGGGAAGCCATGATAAATTTTCATCAATAAGAATTCCTAAGAATTTTATTGAATCATTTTTACTAATTAGTGTATCATTTAAAATCAAATCGGTTAAGGTGGCTCATATAGAAAAAATGCTTAATTTAAAAAATAAATTCTAATTTTTTTTTAATATACCATATTTTTTTTTAATATACCATAAAATACTTACTAATATTACCTTACTTAAACTTTTTTATTGGTCAGTTTCATTTTTTTGCTAATAATTTTTATTTATCGGAAAACTTTTGTCATGGTTTTCATAACGTTTTAATTTTATTCTTTTTTTGAACTTCAAAACATGATATCTCGAGATTAAGAAAAGCTTTTAACTGAAATTTTTAGTGTATGTTCCTTAATCATTAAGATTTCAGATGTACTAAAAAGATCAACTAAGAATAGTTTTATCAATTTTTATAACACAACATCCGTTTTTTATTATGTATAAATTTGTGTC
Organism: Hydra vulgaris; assembly: GCF_038396675.1. Taxonomy (NCBI): domain Eukaryota; kingdom Metazoa; phylum Cnidaria; class Hydrozoa; order Anthoathecata; family Hydridae; genus Hydra; species Hydra vulgaris. The sequence continues at coordinate 46,338,358 of NC_088921.1, forward strand.
CCGTTTTTGATATTTTAATTATTTAGTAGAAATGAATGAAAATAATGTAATGAAGCTATAACCAAAAAGTTTGTGAGTTTAAACCAAAATTAATCAAGAAACATTGTTTTGAATTTTTTCAAATTTGCGTTTTTTACCTCTGATTTTGTTGAAAGTTGCCTAAAATATAATTTATTTACAGTCTTTTTTAATGAAATTTGAGTTTCTTATATCATCCAAAATACAATAAAATAAATATGAACCGTTGCAAAATATTCTGTTAAAAGTTTTTTTCTTCTATATGAGCCACCTTAATTTTAAAGGAAGTTTTTTCTCTTGTGGTTTTTTATGAAATAAAGTATATTTTTGTTTTGTCTACATTGAGTGTTAGTTTTTAGAAGTTTATTAGCCTTAAACCATTCATCAACATTCTTTAATTCAAAATTCATGTCAGAATACAGTTGATTAATATCACAGTTTAAAAGGAAGAGATTTGTGTCGTCCGTGAACATTATTGAGTTAAGCTTTGCTGATACATTATTTGAACAATTTAAACAAATCAAGAAAAGTAATGAACCAAGAACTGACCCTTGTGAAACTCCACATAAAATTTTAGGATGTACTGATTTCTTACTAATAACATATTGTTTTCTTTCAGCGAGGTAGCTTTTAAACCAACCTTAGGTTTTATTTATCACTCCGTAGTGTTTTATTTTTTCTAAAATAATGAAGTGATCAAGCGTATCGTAGGCTTTTGACAGGTCAATAAATAATCCTAGAGTGAAGTTAGTATTTTCAAATTCTTTAGTAATTTGGTCTACTATTTCAATTATTGCGTGTTCAGTTGAATGAAAAACCAAACTGTTTTGTGTAAATTAAATTATTTTCATTACAAATGGTTATAGATTCTATTATAAATTACAGGTTCAAATATTTTTGAAAATACAGAAAGTACTGATACAGGTCTATAATTAGAGATTTCAGTTTGATCATTATTTTTGTAAATTGGACATACTTTAGCCAACTTTAGTGCTTCAGGAAAAATCCCTTCTTTTATTGAAAAAACAACTTTAGTACTTCAAGTAAAATCCCTTCTTTTATTGAAAGTTTTATAATATGGAACAAAGGTCTGGAGATGTATATTTTTGTTTGAAATAACTATATTACTAGAAACGTCATCGAACCCTGATGATTTTTTCCTTTCAAAATAACACGCATAACCGCATTTGGAGGCACAATCGTTTTTTAACATTTCCCTTTAAAATTTTTTATCTAATATGGCAAAAAAAATTCCACACGTTCGTAAAACTGTTTCCATTCCGCTTATGTCAAAAAGAGTGCCTGATGCATTTCTGAGAAGTTGTGCATAATAATGTTTATTTTGATAAAAATATTATACTTGCATCATATTTTTTCAGACCTTTCTTTTGAGCATGAAGCAATATTTGATTATAGTGTTAAAGATATGTGTTTTTAGTGTTATTTCATCAAGTGAAAACCCTTTTTGGTATCAACATAACCTAATAAGTAAGCTATAAAACTGTATTCTTTATAAAAACTGTTCTCTGGGACAGAACCGCTTAGACTATCCGACATGTAAATAGTGGCTAGTTATCGGCTATCCACTTTTGGCGGCTGCCACTAATGGTCCACTAAGTAACAGGTGAGCAAAACTACAGTGGTCCGCTCAAAATGCCTATATAGGTCCATTAAAATTTCACTATAGAATAGTTGCTGGGAAATGTTAAAAAAGTTTCCAATAAATGGAAAAAACAGGTTTATTGCTTAGAAAGGAGCAAAAAGAGTTAAAATACCCAGCAAAAATTGTTTTAGTGGATTTGAAGTGGACCTATATTACAAGTATGTTTTAACGGTTTATTGGAGTTTTGCTCATCGATTACTTTTTTTTTTTATTGGACCATTAGTGATAGCCGCTATAAATGGATTTCTTGATGTCTGTAATTTTTTCATCCGATTAAATTTTTATTTTTTGAGCTTTTTTTGTTTTGCTTTCTAGGAATGTTTTTTAGATATTTTAGATGCATTCAATGTACTTTCAGGAAAATTTACCACAGGTAGAAAAAAGGCTTCACCTTACCTAAACCAAATATTTTTAAAGATATCTATTTTTTCTTTATTTATTGTTATATCAATTATGCTGACATTACTTGAAAAATCACTAATAAAAAAAGACTGATGTATATGATGTATAAAATTATTTCAACAAATAAAAACATGCAATCAGAATAATATCCAACGTACGCCCATTTTAATATCCAACGTACACCCATTATAATATCCAACGTACACCCATTATAATATCCAACGTACACCCATTATAATATCCAACGTACATCCATTATAATATCCAACGTACACCCATTATAATATCCAACGTACACCCATTGAACAAGCAGTTCAAAAGACAGAACAAAAGTTTCGAAATCTAGTTCACTACAAATTAGATTTTATCTTTTTATTATAATTATTTAATCGAATTTGTAATAATGTTAAAGTATTTTATTAAATATATTTATTATAAGATTTAAAATTTCACACCTACTTAAACACCGTTTCTTACACTCACGACCATTATTTAATAAATCTACAAAATCGGAATGGTTAACAAGTTAATATTTATTACCTTTTAATTTTTATGTAAAATAAATTACGTAAGAGAAATGTAAAACGATTTCATATATTTTCAACATTATTGAAATTAAAAAAATACAATACAAATATATTACTAAATATTCAAATAATAATTGCATTCAAGCTAAAACTCACTTTGAAGCCCCCACCTTTTTTTTATCACAGAGATCCTTAACTATGGAATATAATAATTAACGTCGACATTAAAACGCTTGCAAGTAAAAATGATGACAACGACGACGCTTGCAAGTAACAATGATGACGACGACGACGACGTTTGCAAGTAAAAAAAATTTAAATCGAAACCAAAAGAAATAATTTTAAATAATTTTTTAATAAGTAGGGACAAAAGAAAAAATATTATTTTCTTTTGTCCCTATTTATTATTACCTTGTTTTTTCGAATTTTTAATTTTAGTTTACGATATTTAAATACATTTCTTCTTTTTTTTAAACTGTTCACTCTTCCCCCCCTCCCCCAAAGCCGAGAAGGCCACTACAGTCGAGGAGGCTACTTTTGTAATTACAACACTCTCTCAACTCTATGCTTCCGAAACACAAGCCTTAACGAACAAGGCCGCTGCGTGGAGAAACAAGTTGAGCGCGGTACTACCAGGGACGTGATGGGGATTGAACTCAGAACTTCCCACTGATGAGGCGAGCGCATTTAAATCAAAGCAAATATATATGTTCTTAATAAAGTTGATTCATCAAGTATATTTACAAGTAGTAATAAGTACTAAGTATATGAAATAAACACCTGTTAAGGTCAAATATAATAATAATAATATTTATAATGCACGCAGAAATAATAGTACTATCCTATGATAATAATATTGTATACCATAGAATACAATACAATACAACTACGATAATAGATAATGTATATCATGTATAAAAAATAAACAATAGTAACGATTATAAAAAATAATATAAAGTAATACCAACAACAATAATAATATAACAAAAACAATAATATAACAGTATTAACAGCAGTGATAATTTAATAATATTTATCATTATGAAAATATAGTAATAATAACAATAATAGTGATGAAGATAATACTTAAAATAATATTTTAGTTTAAGAAAGATTAAAATAATAAATTTAATAAAAGAAATTTAAATTAATATTAAAACTAAACAGAAAAGAGAAATTAGATTATTGGAGCTCATAGTAAGGTTATTAATAAGTTGTAGAAAGTAATAAGATTTATAAACAGAATTTTTCGAAAAAATAGTTAAAGAGAGATTTAAATTCTAAGTAAGATTTAAAAGATTTTAGTTGGGAAGGAAGATTGCTCCATGTTTTATGCTTTTAATGTCTGCCTTATTACTACGCCTAATATGCTTTCAATAGCATAGAAAAACAAATGTCTTGCAATAAAAGTGAAATATACAATTACTTAATATAATTTTTTTTTCAAACCTTAAAACGAAAATAAAATGATAAAGTAACTTAAAGAAAGTTTAGAGATAAATTGATAAGATTGTTGTTAAAAATAGAAAAATAAAAATAATATTGGTAAAAGTAAAAAGCAAAAAAAAAAAAAACGTAAAAAGAATTTAATTCATTACTATTATTAAAAAGGTTTTGTTTGAATAAAGAAAGGGAACAGTTTTTCAGATCGTTGTTTAATAAAGTGCTTATAATTTAAGACCTCTGAAAGCGATAGAAAATTTGGTAGCTATTTAGCTACCAAATTTACTATCGCTTTCAGAGTACATTTAAGATTGTTCAAAATTGCAATTTGAAATCTTGTGAGGTAAATGTGATTAATTTTTTTGAAAAGTATATTAAATATTAAAATAACAATATTTAATACCCTTTACAATAACAATATTAGGTAATAGGTATGCATACTGAAAATAAGCAGCACGATCTTTGGCTGTAATAGTACTTCAAAAACCATATGTTCGTAATTTGAGAATCTAAAATATAATACAATTCAATCATGACATATGCTTAACTAAAATGTTAAATGACGTAAATCAACAAAACTAAAATTAAACATTTGGTTAAAAAGAAATTCAAATGCCAGCCGCATCTTTTTTTAACGAAGATTCAGCATTCTAGTTCAATGAAAGTCTTTATAGCAGATTCACCTACCTTTTTTTTGTTGTTGCCCAGTAATTAAAAATTATTTCAGTTATTGATTTAATTTTATGTGATATGTGCAGTAATTTTGAAAAACTAGGCAACCTATATCCCACTAAAAAGTTTGAGTCACATTACTCAATAAACAACAGGAATAAATAACAGATGTTCTTTAGAATCCTTTACTCAAAATTGAGCCTTTTTTAAACTCCAAAGTTTTTTCTTTGGTTCTTAATAGAAAATAATTTCATATAATTCATCTTTTCAATGATATAGCAGCATCATTGAGTATCATCTGCAACGACAGTACACGGAAAAGTTTCTTTGGCAACTTTTTAAAATTTAGCCACAATTTTTTTTGCGTGCATTTTCCAATGGAAATATATACTTTTAAAATAGTCTAAAAGGGAAAATAATTGGAGTTTTGTGAAAATTTGATAGAAAACGTTTTTATGATTACGACTTGATTATTTTCTCCTACGACAACATTTTGTGAAAAACCTTTAAGTTTTTTTTTATGTGTTTAAGAGATTTTATTGAAAATATCTGTAGAATTCAGTATAAGAGTTCCTATAACTTTTTTTTATATAACTAACGTAGATCTCGACAATTTCTTATTACACCTTCGTTCCAAACATCCCTTTTATTTCGACACAACAATAACTTTGTTTTACGTTTTCGGTCAAAATACCCAAAATTAAAAAATATATTACTTTTCTTAAACTTTGCTTTTTTCAACTTAAGGTTGTCTGGCAAACGAGTCTTGTCAGTTGAAAAAATCTTTGCTATTAAGCAACAATAAAAGATAATGAATGTTAATAAAAATAATGAAGATAATGCTATTTTCTGAATCGAACGGATTTTTTTTATTGCAAACCAGTAATAAAATATTTTGAAATGTTTATATTCTTATGAAATCTTTTCATACCCATTTCTGTATTGTTTTCCTTAACTCTAATGTCAAATTCGAATAATTTATGGTTAGTTTCATAAATAATTTCAGAATAAGAAATGATCACTGTCCATTGATTGCGTACACTAACCCTGAGGACAAATCGAATCAGCAATTGTTTAAGCCTCATAACATAACCGTCTACATAAATAAAATGAAGAATGTAAAAGATTGAATAAGAGTTTTAGAGGACAGTTTATAACATGTGATGAAGTACAGAAGAGACTCGAAAATATGGACGAGAACAAGTGATGGGTACGGACGATGTCCATCAATGGCTTTTTATGTTGAGTACGCCATCCAGTCGTGGTCACCATACCAACAGAGAAACATAGATGTGCTGGAGAAAGTCCAATCCAGTGATACAAAAACTATTTCTTCTATTAAACATAAAAACCTCAGAGCAGAGAAGAGCTATGTAAAGCCTAGACTTAAAGGGAGAAGAAAAAGAGGTGATTTAATCCAGATTAAATCACAATCTAATATAATTGCAAATTCTGTCAACAGGTTTAAACGGTTCGGCCTAGTCTAATATATTACACGAATGGACGAAGTTAAACCTTTTTTTTTAACTTCTTATATAAATTTAGAAAGTTTGGTGGAATTAGTTTTACTTTCATAAGGGAAGGAATTTTTATGTTTGTAAAATCTTTAAATGTTTTTTTTGAAGTCCAATATTATAGAAACCCTTTTCCTGTTGACTTATTTTGACATATTTAAATTATATTTTTACTTAAATATTTTCCGTATAATCGTAAATCAGTTTCTTGACACGATGGAGGATTAAGATCAGAAGTATTTGATAAAATTTTATTGTTGTGTGAAGTAATGATGCTGCTAACGTTTGGAGGACAACTATAGATAATTTTTTATATTATTTCGCTTAAATGATGATAATCTATATAATAATACTGAACTAATTAAAAGTTAACGTTATTTAATATTGACACAATATTAAATACTAATAAAGAAATTTAGAATTTTACAGCTATTTTACCACGCCCCCGTTAAACATTCTTAACCGAGTGCGCAACAACAACAGAATTTAGATAACCATCAAAATAGTATTATACTCCATTATTTTTTGGCTTTATATACTTTTCTTACGCAATGTTAAATTTCACTAATGAGCAAAACAAAAAAGATACAAATTTTCCCTCGCAGAGTCAGTCATATTTTAAATAAAAAATCAAAAAATAGCTCATCAAGTTTAATGAAAATCGCCACCTAAAAGAATTGAAGCTCTCCTTCTTTTTTAAAGATAAATATAGCGTTGGGTCATTAATGGACGATCCCTTAACGTTTTATATTCTATAGTTTTTAATGGTCGAAGGTCTTCTTAGTTCTGCTATTTATATAGCGTTGTGTACAAACGTCTGTAAAAGTAAACGTTTTTAATTGAGTTTGCAGGCAGTATATGGAACAACCGTGTATAATAAATCTAAAAAAATGAGAAAACTTTTGAATTTTATTTTAACAATTAGAAATTTTTTTTGCTATACAATTATTTTTTTTCTATAAATATTGCTATAATTATTATAGATATATGCTATAATCAAAATTTTGCTGTAAATATTGCTATAACCACAGCAAAATTGAAAAATATTCAAAATTTATTAGGGAAGATCTTTATTTCCCCAAAACGATACTGATGACAGCGCACTTAACCACTGAGCTATCAATGATATGTCTTTAGGAGAAAAACAAACCTAATTATAAATCTCTTATAAGCTCTTGGTATGCTGAAAGGGTGCGCATGTTAACTTTTTTGCTTTTAAAGCAATTTTTTTTAAAGAATTATTTTACGTAAAAATATTGAAGTAGCTAATCATAGGTATAGAAATGATCGGTGTGGAATAGATAAGTATAGAAAAAGTAGGTTTGGCAAAGACCCGTATTTTATGGATCCGGAAAACTAGGATATATATATATATATATATATATATATATATATATATATATATTTATATATATATATATATATATATATATATATATATATATATATATATATATATATATATATATATATATATATATATAAGGAAAAAGTATAGAAAAGGTCAGTGTGGAATAGACTTACATAGACCCGTATTTTTACGGGTTAGATCAGCTAGTAATAATAATGATAATAATAATAATAATAATGATAATAATAATAATAAAAATGATAATAATAATAATAAAAATAGTAATAGTAATAATAACAATAACAACAATAATAATTATAACAATAATAATATAAACTGTGAAAATTGATGAAGCCAATTGCACAATAACAAAAGATGTTGTGCTATAACAGCTATAAATGTTTTTATAATAACATTGTTTACTTTTTAATGTATATAATCTTTATTCAGTGTTATTTAATAAATAATTTTTGCAATAGTTTGATTTATCAAGTTTATTTTTGAATTGATCAATTTATGTTGATTCTATAATATATGGCGGTAAACCATTCCAAGCTTCTACAATTCTACATGAAAAGAAATTAAATCTAGCATTACTCTTACAATACGCCTTTGTTAACTTTTGGTTATGACCACGAAAACTGTAATTTTTAATTGAGCTTTACATATTGAGTCGTTTATCCAATTAATCTCCTCATAACCTTTTTGTATTCTATATTGAAAATTAAATTTCCTCGTAAACGACGCTCTTCTAGTGTTGTTACTTTCATTAACTGTAATCTTCTTTTATATGGCATTTTTTTAAAAGCTGGTTAAGTTTTGTAGCTCTTCTTAGTACTTTTTTAACTTTAAAATATCTTGTTTCAGATAAGGACACCTTGCTTGAATAGCAAATTCAAGATTGTTCACAACTTTTTTACTATATTTAAATCAAAATATTTAAAAATTCGTTTAATAAGAGCGAGCATTTGATTTTCCTACAGCTTTATCAATATGACATGCCCATTTTAAATTAGATTGCATCATTACTCCTATATCCTAAAAAAAATAAATAGGTTATAAAACTTATGACTTTTTGGAAAGTTTTTATCAAATAAGTTTATAAAAAAATTTTGGCATCGTTTGTTTTGATGTTTATTAAAAAAGAGGATTAAACCAAAAAAAATTTGATGCCTGTAACTCAGTAACTTTTTTGGAGTTATTGGCAATGGCAGTAATGACTTTTTCAAATCCACTAGACTTAAAGGCGCTATTATAAAAAGGTACAGCTCGATCAAATGCTTCTTATAAGGAAATTTTTCTTATGCGGTTAGTGAATATTCTTAAACCTCCATCCTCCAAATATTCTTAAACCTATGTTCATTGTGAACATAGGTTTAAGAATATTTGGAGGATGGTTCAAAGTAATATTGATATGTAATGGATGGTCACATTGTTTTTTTATATGACTGAAAATAATTGTCATACAAGTTGAACGAAGTGTCAAGGAAGCTACAGATTATAAAAGAGTTTTTATTGTTATATTTTTAGCTTGAATTTTTCCTTGAAAAGATTGATTAGATTTTTCTTTATCGTTTTTTTTTTTTTAACATCTTCGCTTCCAACAAGGCTGCAAGCAGCCACTAATTAAAGTTGGAAGTTACTGAAAGAGAAAAGATGAAGATTGTAGGGCAAGATAACGATTGACAGACAACTTAAAAGATAGCAAATTATATGAATCCGGAAACCAAGATGAAGGAAGCGAATTCCAAAGAGCTGATGTTCGAGGAAAAAAACTAGACGAATAAGCGTTTTTGGAGCACTTAGGAACAGTCACAGAAAATAGATGACACTTAATTAAATGACGAGTAACACGAGAATGAATTTTAGTAGATGGCATAAGAGACGCTAGCTCTTTAGAGCAGTATCCATTATAGTATTTGTAGAAAAGAGAAAGAGAAGCAACATTACGACGATGTAATAATGGTTGGAGGTTGGCTGCAAGAGCAGGTCCAATTATGTTTACAATGCGTTTTTGCACCTTGTCTAAAAGAGAAAGGGCATCATTAGAAGATCCGCCCCAGATATGGCAACAGTATTCCATACAAGGCCGGATTTGAGATTTATAGAGATAGAGAATAGAATCCGAAGTAAGAAAGTGACGAGCTCGATAAAGAGATGCAACCTTAGCAGATGCTAATTTTGCAACTGATTTGATATATGGTTTCCAAGATAGATTGGAAGTAAGAGTTAATCCTAGAAGATGAAGAGTAGGTGACTCATCGAGTACATTACCGTTCATAAATATAGGAAGATCTAAATTATTGCGATAACGATTGGCTAAAAAAAATTGAGTTTTATCTGAATTAAAGTTCACCAGCCACTGTGAGCCCCATGCTGTAGCAGAAGTGAGATTCTTTTCAAGCTCAAATGCCCCCTCCAAGCAATCAGAGGGTGTTGGTTTCTTATCACGACAAGAATAAATGGTAGTATCATCAGCAAACAATGCCACCTTAGATGTGAGAATATCTGGAAGATCGTTAATGTAAATTAAAAAGAGTATAGGGCCAAGGATAGAACCTTGAGGAACCACTGAAGTAACAGAATAAGAAGAAGTGTGTTGTCCATCGAGAACAAATTTTATGCTACAATTGGAAAGGAAGGATTCAATGATTTTAAAGATGTTGCCGGATACACCATAAGAAGAAAGCTTATGGAGAAGACCAGCATGCCAAAATTTATCAAAAGCTTTTGAAATGTCAAGAGCGATGGCCTTAACCTCTCCACCTTTATCTAATGCACGATAAAACCTGTCAGTTATTACTGTTAGCAAATCAGCTGTAGAACGAGAAGATCGAAATCTATATCGATGGTCAGAAAGTAAGTTATTAGATTCAAGATGAGAAATTAAGTGTTTGTTAATTAAAGATTCAAAAACCTTGCTTACGATAGGAAGAAGACTTATGGGACGGTAGTTAGACGAATCAGATCGCTCTCCAGAATTTTTGAAGATAGGAATAACAGAAGCCGCTTTCCAGCAGGCTGGAAAGCAAGACTCTGATAAGCACTTGTTGAATAGTTTTGAGAGTATAGACGACAGCTCCGGAAAACACTTCTGCAAGACAATAACAGGTATGTTGTCTGGGCCACAAGCTGTAGAAGAGTCTAGGCAGGAAATCACTTTAGATACAGATCAGATTTCTGATCAAGGTCCGCTTCTATTGTAGGAGCAACAAAGATCATCATCTCAATATAAACCGTCGGAACTCAATCCGTATTCTTTGTTAATGGTGTATAAGATAAAAAGGCCTAACAGCTCTCATAACTAAGTTTTGTCAAAACTCTCCATCGTAACATCAAAATCGGAAACTCTCCATCGTAACATCAAAATCGGAATCTCCTGATTTTTTCTTTTTACAACAAGCTTTATTTTCTCTGTTAAGTATTTCAAGTATTATTTTTTTAATGGTATTTAAAAAATTTGAAAAACATGCGTCTAAGGACATGAATATAATTTAAATACTTCAAATAATAAGGACTACTAGAACGTTCTTCATTGAGTAGTTAGAGGAATTCAAAATTGTAATTATTTGTTCTAATTATTAAACAACATTATTGTAAGACATTTTTTATTACAATAAAACGTAGTGTATTTTACATATTGTTTTGGTACCCATGTTTGACAAATCCAAAATTTATAGTTTGAATTGTTACACTACCCAGCTAACACACCAGCGTTGGGCCAACGTTGGCCCAATGCTTCTTGTAACGTTGGCCCAACGTTGGCATCCAGCGTTGGGCCAATTCCTTGATGGCCGCCGGGCATACATTGGCCCGATTACATTGGCCCAATGCAGTTTAGCCAGCATTTATCCGACGATATATTTTATTAGGTTCAGTGAATTATAAACGCTACTTGTAACTAGCACGCAGTTAGTTAGGTCATTGTTAACATAAAATTTCTTAAATTTGTTTATTTTTAATGTATTAAAAAGATTGCAATTGCAATCGACGTATGATTAAAGCTATTTAAATTGTTTTAATCAAATGCAAACTGAAATGTGTTTGTTATTT